>NW_024111695.1:0-73413 GCF_003073215.2 Triticum urartu | reverse complement strand
TACATTTGAGCATAATTTGTGCCAGGAGGATTCTTTGACTGTTCAAAATGTTTTCTAGGGTTTGTACGGTTCACACTCTCTCTAGTATATATATATATATATATACGCTGGAGCCTCAGCGCTTGTAGTTGCTCTCTTCACACTCTCTCACCCTCTCCCGCTGGAGCCTCAGCGCTTGTAGTTGCTCTCTTCACCCTCTCTCACCCTCTCCAGATCTAAACAAGACTTCGTTGGCCTCTCTCTCCCCTCACTGCTGCTCAAAGAGCTGGCAGGATCCGTCTGCTAGGAAGTGAAGGAGGCTTAACGCTGTCGCCGTCGGCGAGGGACTACCGGCGCAGCTGTTCACTTTCCACCCAGCGGCGGCGCGGGAGGGCCTCCGACCCCTTCTTCTTCGCCGTCGTCCCGTCGCCCACCGAATCATGCCCCAAGAACCTTAAGGTATAATTTTCTTACTCCACATGCACTGCTCTAGCTGCATGTATACCATGAATCGACATGGTTCAAAGAGGAAATGAGTGGGGGGAAGTAGTGGGAAAAGTTGTATATAGCATGAATCTAGGACGTGGTTCAAAGAGGAAACGAAGGGGGAAGTTGTATAGCATTAATCTAGGACGTGGTTCAAAGAGGAAAGGAATGGGGGAAAGTAGTGGGGAAAGTTGTATCGCATAAATCTAGGACGTGGTTCAAAGAGGAAAGGAAGGGGCGAAAGTACTAGTTCAAAAAGGAAAGGAAGGGACAAGGCTGTAGAGTTTGAGCAGGACTAGATTTGCTGCGCTCACATAGGGAAAGGCGTCTAAAGATAACAAAACTGGGACCAACACAAATATGCTCCTTGGTTGTTTGTTCTTTGTTGCAACAGACTGCGCATGACCACAGTACATCGGTAGATGCACATGGTGCTGGTGCGTCCACTGTCCCGTGCAACTCATTAGATGTTGTTAATATTAATCAATGCCACTGTTTGAGAAATGCTACTGTCTTGCTTTCTTTCCCATTTAGATAAGGTAGATGCTTCTTTTTGTTGGCTTCTGTGTCATCCATCGTTATTGACCACTAATTGTTTCCTTTACACCTCTGTGTAAACAGGGTTATCTGCTTCACCTCGTTGCCATTGTGACCTTTTGTTGCACTACACAAAACACTTTTGTTTTAAGAGTGTTTTGTGCAGTTCAACCAAAATGTCACACCAACAACGTTGCTTGATTGCTTGATCTTAGTGGAACTGCACAAGAGGAGATCTTACTTCCTATCTATTAAGGCGAATTTGGTTCAGATCTTCTTCTTGTGAGTTGTTTGAATTCCGCATCATGAGAGGTCAGTGCTAGCCTTCATTCACATGATTCTGCAATGTGCATTCATATGTTGTGCTACTTGTACGATAATGTTGCTTGATTTTAGTGAACTGCACAAATGAAGACAAGACTTCCAATCTGTATGTGCACCGTAATATCCCATTGAGGTAAGATAAGGATATTTCACAACTGCTGGCCTGTATTTTGCCACTTTCATCAGAAAATTAAGTTCAGTACTATACTTGTGCTCCCTAATTGACATGCCAAATCTTACATTGAAGGCGAAGCTTGTTTGTTATTGAAACAAGTGATGAAGGGGAAGAACAAGGGGAAGAAAAACAAAAATCAACTCCCAGTGCTGTAATGAAGCACTGGAACTGTGATAACACAAGTAATGATATAGTTTTGCATCTTAATTTATTGCTATGGCTGGAACGAGCAATTGTTTTGCCATTGATTTGATGCCGCTCTTAATGTAATATGTAATTATCTCTACTTGTGCAAACATGGATCTTCTTTGAAGATACCATATATTTTAGTGGAACTCCACAAGAAGATGTTGGAACCATTAAACTAATCGAGGAGTATATAGTAAGCATGGCCACCACCGTAGATAGCAACAGATGGTTCCGTAGAATTGCTTCATCTGTATGCTCTACATAAGAAGCCTCCTGACAAAGGTTGGTACTCGCCCACTGATTTCATCCATATGATTGAGCTTTGTCATCTCTATTGGTGTTGTGCTACTGTTTAGATACTGTCATGAAAAAGTGGTATTGTCCTTGAGAAGTGCTTCATCTGTGCTGTTTTAAATATTTCCTTTCCTTTTTTTCCGAGCAAACAGTGATGCTAGCATTTAGTAGTCCTCTTGTCTTTGCACAACAGGATCATCTTCCTCTGAAGAAGAATATGGAGTACGTGAAGTGACTAGTTCCGATTATGCCAGGATGAAGAAGCCCTGTCTATCTTATCATCAGAAGGAGCAGTTGAAGGATGGTTACATTACTCCCCACAAGACCAAACTAACTTCAGCTCAGAAGGACTGACAAAATCTCCATTCTTTTGTTGTGATGCGCGAGTACAATGTTGTTCTAGGATTCTTTCTGGTGAGTTCCATTTTTCTAAAATTGTGCTCTACATGGACCATGTATGTGCCTGTTGAAACTGTCAATTCATAGTACAGTTTGCTCTATACTAATCACTTTTTTGTATTTGTGCAAACTGGGGTGCTCAACTTGATTTCAATGGGAACTGCACAAAATGTTCATGAATACATCGAATCATTCATTTCCACCACAAGAAAGGAGGTGCCGATAAGTTCAAGGCGTTGCAACATATAAGGGCGAAATCATACAAGCTATGCGTGAATTTGGTTGATTTTGGTGGAACTGCACAAAAAGGTGCCATGTCAATGTCCGAACTGATGGCAAACCCTGCCCATTCCACAATCGTAGGCATTTGATATTTTGGAATGGGACAACCTTGTCAAATTTTGCTCATTGATTTTAGCAAGACATGCATTTGATATTTTCGAATGGGACGCCCTTTGCTGTCAGCAGCGTCGATCAATTTTTTCTTTATTCTTTAGTTGTGAAGTAAATATTGCCTCTGACATGTGAGTCGCTGAGATGCATAATCATCGATTGTTTTGAATGTTCTCTATGAATTGCCAGGCCTGTGTGTTTGATTGCAATGTACAGAAATGCTAAAAAGCTGCTCAAACTCTTTGTACTCCTTCTGTTCCTTTTTACTTCGCACGTTGTGAAAGTGCATACTTTTTTGTACAAGATTTGTCAAAGTTGAGATACTTTGACTGCAGACAAAACTTGTATGCAGACTAGAAAGGACCGGAGGGAGTACATGTGAAACTGCTGCAAACGAGGTGATCACCCTGGGAATAATGCTAGTACGTACTGTTTTGCATGTTCATCCAATGCCAGTGATACAAGAATTCGAACTAATCAAAATAAATTCGTTCATACACGGTCAGATTTCATATAAACATGCCAGATTTCATTACATTTCATACATTCTTCAACTAAAAAGGGGTGCGCTGGAGGTATAATTAATTAACTGAAGCTACCCACCTGTGTCCCGCTGAGCCGAACAGAAGCTTTAGTGACTTAACTGCAAGTGCAGTTGCGTAACTGACATGTGGCCTGTTGGGCCCACGTGTTAGCCAGCCAACTGCACCAGCAGTTAAGTAGAAGCAATGTTATTCACCAGCAGAACTCCTCGACTCCACGTCGCCGCCAAGAAGCTAACCAGCCGTCAATGGTCAACCCGCCTAGCTTGGCTTCAACAGGAGGGTAGCAGCGCTGGCCTTACTTGGACCCGAGTGGCGGCGACCTACCGTGTTCTACTCTTCCTCGTTTTTTGTGTGGCGCGGCCTCGTTGGCAGCGGGGCGGGGCCTCGGCGGAGCCGGCGATGTCCTCTGTCTCGTTGCCGGCGGGCGGCGCCTCAGCGAAGCGGTGGAAATCCTCCCCCGCATTGCCGGCAGGGTGGGGCCTCGGCTGAGCCGGCGATGTCCTCTGCCTCGTTGTTGGCGGGGCGAGGCCTCGATGGAGCCAGCGGTGTCCTCTACCTCGTTGTTGGCACCACGGGGCCTCGGCGGAGCAGGGCCTCGTTGACGCCAGCGGAGCGGGGACTCGTCGGAGCCGGCATTGTCCTCTGCTTCGTCCTCGGTCTTGCCAAACAGCGGCTCGCCTGCTTCATCGCCCTCTTTGCTAGCCTCTTTGTAGGTGGCTGTAGCCTCCGCCACCTGCATGTGGTACCCCCAGTGCTCGAGGCGGCACTTGCGGGCGGAGCGCTACGAGTCGAGCAGCGCCTCCTGCTCCACCCGCTCCGCGACAATCTGCTCCTCCGCCTTCAGGTTCTCCTGGAGGAGATGGTGGTTGTAGGCGGCGTCGGCCTGCGCCTCCCAGAACTGCTCCTGACGCATCTGCCTCACACTGTCCATATATTGGGCACGGGCCTCGCCGATGGTCATGGTGCAATGCACCGGCGAGGATGGCGCGGAGGAGGGGGTTGGCGCCGGATCGTCGACTACCATGTTCTCCATTGGGACGTCGTCGTCCTTCAGCTGCCTGCCGGCCAGCCGGTCGGCAGCAATGGCTGCCATCTCCTTGTGGTCCATCGTCCGCCCGTCCCGAAGAGCGCTGGAGCGCGAGGAAGCCATGGTGGGCATTAGTGGTGTGGACAGGAGAAAGGGAACGGATGCGGATGACTGTGGCTATGGCCGGCGCAGCAGTTTATATAGCAATTGTGGGCGGGCGGAGGGACGGACATGTGGCGCCGGAGTAGCCGCCTCGGCAACCGCGTATCATTAATGTGGGCGGTAGATGGAGGACACTTGTGTCATTTGAAGGCGGAGCAATCGCCTGCACCAGGAAGCGGGGCGGGCGGCGCTGACTGTTTCGGGCGGAAAGCGCGCGCGGGCGAGGAGATGACTTTACTTGGAGAGGATGACAATGGGGACCCACCAGGTCCATAGCCTCACGTACGCAAGTGCCTCCTTATTATATATATATGTATAAAACTATACTCCCTCCGTCTAGGTGAATAAGTCGTATTAGAAGGTGCATCACGACCTAGGTGCAAGCAGATTGGTGGAAAAGAAGAATATTTCTCTCTTCTAAACACAACATTTAATCACAGCAGTTAAGAGGATGCCTTATTAGCTACCCATGCAGGCCATCGTAATTCATAGCATGCAAAGCACTTTTATTTCTTGCCTAATAACCACATGGATGTGCTGCATGCATTGGTCCTTACCCGAGCAAAAAAGGGAGGAAAGGGGTTTCCACGGGAGACAATGAGGCAGAGGTGGAAGCGCTCGCTGGAGTAATTTATTTTGCTTCCCCCTGGTTTCCTGACATCACGGTCCCACACCATTGTCAACCTATGTAGTAGTCAATAAATGAGAGAATTGCACAAGAAGCGGCCGACAGCTGGGACCAAGCAGCTCTTTGTGTTTTTTTAGGTGTGAGCACTGCAGAGTTTTTCGATGTTTAGCCCAGATATTAATTTTTATCCTCTGAACAACAACGAAAACATCGCAACAGGTATTAACTGGGCGGGCTGTGGCCCGTCTAGCCCAGGCCAGATATCCAGCCCAGATATTAATTTTTTTCAAGCAGAAAATGGCTAGCCCAGCTATACTTTTTTTAGGAATACCCAAGCAAGGTCAAGTTGTTCTTCTCCGCCCCGCTGGGCTGCAAATCTTTCCTAGGAGGGATGCATTAGGCTTAACAAGAAAATGGACTTTAAGAAATAATAAATGGGATGTAATTATAAAAACTGGGCAGTAACTATAAAAAAATGCACCAAACACGTGATTACTTTATAAAATATTATTTTTGGATATTGAAAATTTTAATTTCATTAATTGTTGCGAGCGCAATGTTTCGTTGGATTTTTACGTAATATAAATTTATATTGAAATTGTATTTAATCTGACTAGAAATTTCGGGATAAAAATATTTTGGATCCCATCAAAATGTGGGAAATTTTATTGAATTCTGTGTTGAACGGTTGGTTGAAATGGGCTATACTTTTAACAAACTGTAAATGGGCTGTAGTAAATTCCATTAGAATTCAGAAATGGGCTACACATTCTTACAAATCTCAAATGGGCTACAAGTTCTCTGCCACACACTTCTGGCCTTACTAAGTTGACGCGTCCCCTAAAAAACAAAGTTGACGCATATGCAAGGCTTTGTCAACTTATAGTCAACACACGGTTCTAGCAGCAGTGGCCGTTGGATGTCCGTCCAACGGATGCCGTGCTTCTTCTTCAATCTTGGATATTCTAGCTTCACCCTCCCAAAAAATGATTCCTCCCCCTGACATCTGGGGCGCACCGTTTCGGAAGCTGACCTGTGGGCCTACTAAGTTGACGTACCAAGGGCTTTGCCAACTTAGTCAATATAAATGATTCTAGCTGCAGTGACCGTACGATGTCCATCCAATGGCCGTAGTGCTTCTTCAACCTCTGGTCTTCTTGCTCCAGCCGCCCAAAGCAGCGCCGGTCGTGCCGCCTACTCCTGCCTCTCGTGGCCAGCTGTGCTACCGCGAAGGCCTCACCGCCCCTACTATTCCCACCGATGGCCAGGCCCTGCGGCGACGACAACCTCACACCGCAGCTGAACGAGTGAACCCTCATACTCCTCTCCGCGTGGGCATCCTCTGCCGCGTCTTCACCGGCTCCGCGTCATCCCCTTCCTAAGCCTCGCCGTCGTCCATCGTCCTGGTGCTCTCGGCGCGGCATGGTCAACATGGTCAAGGAACGACTTCCATCGGGCGTGGGCTGTACGTGGAGAGGCTGACAGCTGGGTCCACGGCGGCTGCAAGGAAGTGCCTCCTTATTACGCGGAAAATAATGATTCCTCCACCTGATAGCAGGGACCCACCGGATGGGCCACCAGTATTTTGTGAAAAAGTTGTTTCCCCCTGACTGTTGGGACCCACCGGACGGGCCACCGAATTTCGCGAAAAAAACATTCCCCCCGCTGTCAGCTCAGACCCACCGAAAGTGCCTCCTTATTATGCACAAAAAATGAATACTACCCCGGCTAGCCGGGACCCACCTTGCTGGGAGGCTGACTTGTGGGCCTACTAAGTTGACAGGGACGAAGGGGTTTGTCAACTTAGTCAATATGAACGATTCTAGATCCAGTGACCATACGATGTCCATCCAACGGCCGTAGTGCCTCTTCAACCTCTGGTCTTCTTGCTCCAGCCGCCCAAAGCAGCGCTGGTCGTGCTGCATGCTCCTGCCTCCCGTGGCCGGCTGTGCTGCCGCAGAGGCCTCACCGCGCCCTACTATTCCCACCGCTGGCCAGGCCCTGCGGCGACGGCAGCCTCACACCGCAGCCGAAGCAGTGAACCCTCGTAGTCCTCTCCGCGCGGGCTTCCACTGTCGCGTCGTCCCCTTCCTAGGCCTCGCCATCGTCCACAGCCGTGGTGCTCTCCGTGCGGTGTGGTCAATGTGGTCAAGGAACGACTTCCATCGGAAGAGTACTATACGTGGAGAGGCTGACAGCTGGGTCCACGGCCACAGCCCAGTTTTTTTGTGATTTGCCAAGTAGGTCGCTTTGTCAGGCCTGTTGGGCTGCATATCTTTCAAGACGAGGAGAGCTTTCATTCGGCTGGCCGAGGAAATGGCCCATCAGTAATGAGAAATGGGTTGTACATTTTTAAAACACATCAAACCGACAATTAGTTTCAAATATCTTTTTTTTGCATTTCAAGATTTTAAATTACATTAATTTTTATGCATGGAGAATTTGTTGGATTTTATATTGATATACATTTATTTTTAAAATCAGTTTGAATGTGATTTGAAATTTTGGGATTAAAAACAGTTCGGAACGCACCGAAATATGAAAAATTTCGTATAATTTTTTAACCGTTGCCACAATATGGGCTGTAATGCTAACAAAAAGAATATGGGCTCCAAAAAAATCTTAAGAATTAACAAATGGGTTGTAAATTATTTGAAATAATGGCAGATGGGCTGTATGCTGTTTTCCACAGATTTGAGGCTTTCCGAAAATAAAGGTTGACGCACAAGCACTGCCTCTTGGATGTCCATCCAACGGCCGTCGTGCTTCTTCAATCTCTGCTCTTCCTACTCCAGCCGCTCAAACAAGTGCCGGCGGGACTGCCTGCTCCCTCCTCCTTGCAGCCGGCTGTGCAGCCGCGCAGGCCTCACCGCCCGATCGTACTCCCATCGCTGGCCTAGCCATCCCTCTACTCACCCACACCTGCTGTTATTCTCCGGCGACGGCAGACGAACCAGTAAACCCTCGTACAGTCGTACTCCCCTCCGCGTGGGAAACAACTGCCGAGTCTTCCCTACCTCCGTGCCGTCCCCTTCCTAGGCCTCGCCGTCGTCCACCGCCCTGGTGCTCTCGGCGCGGCGTGGTCAACGTGGCCAAGGAACGACTTCCATCGGACGTGGACTGCACGTGGAGAGGCTGACAGCTGGGTCCACGGCTGCAGCAAGGAAGTGCTTCCTTATTACGCGGAAAATAATGATTCCTCCACCTAATAGCTGGGACCCACCGGACGGGCCACTGTATTTCACGAAAAAAACGTTTCCCCCTGACTGCTGGGACCCACCAGCTAGATCTTCGCACGCAAGGAAGTGCGCTCGGGCAAAAAAAAACGATTCACCCCCTGACTGCTGGGACCGACCAGCTACATCTTCGCAGGCAAGGAAGTGCCTGACAGTCAGGACCCACCTGGTCGAAGCGTACGTAGCATTGTCATTCTGGTCGCGAATGTGTACGTACATACTGGTCGATGTAGAGGCGCGCACGTGTCATAGTAGAGGCGCGCACATAGCATTTACACGTACGTACAGCGGCCGGGGTGCAAGAAAGAAAATACGGCCACGTATGTGTACATACGGGCGGGGTCTCGAACGCCTACTCGTGCATACGTACGGCTAGGGCTTGTGTACATGGATGGGTCGGAATGGAGAAACAACATCGTCATCGTGTTTATGGGGTGGCAATGGAATGCGTCGTGTTCATGGGGAGGCAACAGAATGCATTGTGTTCATGGGGAGGCAACAGAATGCGTCATGTTCATCGGGAGGGCTTGGATGGAACAGGCGATGGAAACGAGGCATCGCATACCGCAGAACGGAGGAAACAGCCTTGTGTTCGACCGGCCATGTTCGAAACGGGATCCTGTTCATCGGGAGGGGTCTGGCGTACCGCAAAACAGAGGAAACGGACCTCCTACGGTCGAAATGGGGGTCTTGTTGATCGGGAGGGGTGTGGCGTACCACAAAATGGAGGAAACGGACTTGTGTTGGAGCGCTATGGTCGAAACGGGGGTCCTATTCATCGGGAGGGGTGTGGCGTACCACAAAACGGGACTCCATGGGATACTGTTCATCTCCACCGTCGACCTCCTCCAGCCTCCACGGGCTCCTGTTCATCCAGCCTCCACCGCGCGCTACTCCACCGGCTACTGTTCAACCACCCCTCCACCGTCTACTGTTCATCCAGCCCTCCACACCACGGGGTCCTGTTCAACCACCCCTCCACGGGCACCCCTCCACCGTCTACTGTTTACCCAGCCCTCCACCACACCACGGGGTCCTATTCATCCAGAGGCAACGCCACCGCTCACTGTTCATCCAAACCCCCTTGCAACGTTCACTGTTCATCCCATCGATCGGCTTCAGTTAGAAGCAGTAGCGAAGGAATCGCTCGATTGGGTTCAGTTAACAGCCATCAATCGATCGCTCGGGTTCAGTAACGCGTAGACTGCAGTGCTATCGCTCGGGTTCAGTTAGAGCCGAACGCCTCGCTCGGGTTCAGTTAGAGCCAACGCCTCACACACACGCGCGTACGTGTACGAGATAAACGTGCATCGGTCGGCCCCGACCTCCCACCGTAACCGGGAACTCCCCAAAATTTTCCTCGCCCTTGCTTCTACCACGGTTTTTTCCATCATGGACGGCCCAAAGAATGTCATGCAGCTGCATCTCCGGCCTGCCCAGGACGAAGAGCCCATTTTCTGTCATGATTTTTTGTCATAGAAGTAGGAGCCCACCACATCTATGATGATACCGGGTTTTGTCACAATTATCGTCATAGAAGTGTCATATGTATGACAGAAAAAAATTTCGTTCGGCCCAAAATGTCATGTATGTGTCTTTTTTTGTAGTGTATGGTATCGAGGGAGAGTTCGAACTCGCCATTAACCGTGATGATGCCGTGCAGACCGGGCATCTTGAGTTTACGGTAGGCATAATGTGGCACCACGTTGAATCGAGCGAATGCAGTTCGCCCTAGCAGTGCCTGATAATCACTGCAAAAGGGGACAATGTCGAAGATTAACTCTTCGACGCGGTAATTGTCCGGTGATCCGAAGACTACCTCAAGGGCGATGGAGCCGGTACAGCTGGCCCCCACGCCTGGTATAATACCTCTAAAGGTGGCTTTAGTGGGTTTGATCATCGAATGATCGATGCCCATCTTGCGCACTGTGTCCTGGTAAAGCAGATTTAGACTGCTGCCTCCGTCCATAAGGACTCGTGTGAGGTGGAACCCGTCAATTATTGGGTCGAGGACTAGTGCGGCTGGATTGCCGTGACTGGTGTTGACCGGACGATCCATTTGGTAGAAGGTGATCGGCCCTAGTTTGTATTGCGGGCTGACTGGTTTCGTTAGGTCGACATCCCTAAGGGTGTGCATCCGGTCCGTGTTGGGAGTGTCAGTGGCGTTTACCATATTCACCGTTTGGATTTGCTGGAGAGATTTCTTTTGTCCTCCTGTATTCGGTGATCAGGGCTCCTCGTTGCTGTCATCGCTTTGAGACCCCTTATCTTTGTTTTTGGCGCCTAACCTGCCAGCTTGTTTGAAGACCCAACATTCTCTGTTGGTATGATTGGCTGGTGTTCCTGGTTTGCCATGAATATGGCATGGACGGTCGAGTATGCAGTCCAAACTAGACGGACCCGAATTGTCATTTTTTAGTGGCCCTGTCCGCTGACCAGAATTAGAGCTATTAAATCCGGCATTGACTGCCGTGTCTTCGGCGCTTTCACCATGTTTGCGGCGTTTGTGTTTGTTGCGCCGGGGTTTGCCATTGCTATCTCTGGCCTCTGATTTGCCAGTGTTGCTTGCTGTGTTGTTGCTACGAGCCAACCAGCTATCCTCGCCCGTGCAGAAGCGGGTCATGAGTGTCGTGAGAGCTGCCATGGACTTTGGCTTCTCTTGGCCGAGATGTCGGGCGAGCCACTCATCACGGATGCTATGTTTAAAGGCCGCTAGGGCTTCGGCATCCGGACAGTCCACAATTTGGTTCTTTTTGGTTAGGAACTGGGTCCAGAATTTCCTGGCTAACTCTCTGGGCTGTTGTGTTATGTGACTCAAATCATCAGCATCCGATGGTCACACATATGTGTCCTAGAAGTTATACAGGAATGCGTATGCCAGGTTCTCCCAACTTCCGATGGAGTTTGCTGGCAAGCTATTCATCCAATGCCGAGCCGGTCCTTTGAGTTTCAACGGGAGATACTTGATGGCGTGTAGATCATCCCCACGGGCCATGTGAATGTGGAGGAAGAAATCCTCGATCCATACCGCGGGGTTAGTAGTACCATTGTATGATTCAATGTTCATGGGTTTAAACTCTTCTGGGAATTCATGATCCATTACTTCATCAGTGAAGCATAGGGAGTGTGCGGCGCCTTTGTGCCGGGCTATGTTATGATGCAGTTCGTATGAATCTTGTCTGCTGTGTTCGGACCGCCCGGATTTGCTTTTGGTATATCCGGCATGACGGTCATTGTCATGTGTTGAGGCGCGCCCTCGTGATCCGAAGATCGATCTTTTGAGTCCTGCTTTGTTTTCCAATACATCTCGCAGGTCCTACGTGTTACCCCGGGCCTTGCTCTTTTTGTTTGACTGGCCACGGGGTGCGGGCTGGACTTCGAGCTTATATGCCACTTTGTCCCGGCCACGAGGTGGCCGGTTTGCCGCATCATACGCTAGAAGCGCATGCTTTAATGCTTCCTCTTCAAGTTGGGGTAGCAACCTGCGCTTTGGGAAACTTTTGATTGGGCGCTCGAGTTTGTGTTCCTCGGCTACCAGGACCTTAGTCCATCTATCCGCTAGCAGGTCTTGCTCAGCTTGAAGCTGTGGTTGCTTTTTCTTCAGGCTTTTTGCTGTGGCAATAAGCCGGCGCTTGAAGTGCTCCTGTTCGACGGGATCCTCAAGCATGATAAATTATTTGTCGCCGAGTCTCACCTCGTCTTCGGAGAGAGGCATGTAATTGTCATCCTCTGATTCTCCATCTTCTGCCTGTTCCTTGGGTCTGGCTTTCCCATCCTCCTGCTCGAAGCCTGGCTCGAGGGGATTGTCTTCGTCTTCGGCACTATTTGCAGCGTTATTGTCTCCAGTGCCGGAATCATTGTTTTTGCTATGGCAGGGCTTAGAGCGGCACCGATGACGCCGGTTCTTGGATTTCTTCTCGGGGGGATTATCCTCCATTGCCTTATTGCCATCGCTTTCTTTGGGGGTGTCCACCATGTATATATCATACGATTAGGTGGCAGTCCAGCGCCCTGTGGGCGGTGGTTCCTGTTCGTCTCCCGCATCGTCGTCCACATTGTCCATGTCTTCGGAGTCGAAGTCGAGCATGTCGGTTAGGTCGTCGATAGTGGCTACTAAGTGGGTGGTGGGTGGGGAACGAATTTCTTCGCCGTCCGCTTCCCACTCGAGCCGGACATAGTTCGGCCAAGGGTCTCCTGACAAGGAGAGAGACCGTAATGAGTTTAAAATGTTTCCTAGGGGTGAGTGCTAAAAGATATCCGTGGAGGTGAACTCCATGATCGGTGCCCAATCAAATTGGATGGGCACGGACGCGAGCGGTTCAGAGTCTGTGGCCGGGGACGAATCCGAGTGCCCGGCAACACAGGTCTGATAGGAGGTGAAGTCAGTATTCGGCTCTATCGCCGCTGAGTGTGCAGCCTCCGTGGTGGGGTCCATCCACCTGTCCTCGGACGGCGCGATCTGTTCCATATTGAGGGCCGGAGTAGTTACAGGTGTGATCTCCCGAACACTGTCCGATGGCAGAGCTAAATCATGCTCATCGTGACTGTGCGGCGTACCTGACATGGGTTCGAATCCGTCGAAGATCAAGTCTCCGCGGATGTCGGCGGTATAGTTCAAGCTTCCAAACCTGACCTGATGGCCAGGGGCGTAGCTCTCGATCTACTCTAGATGGCCGAGCGAGTTGGCCCGTAGTACAAAGCCGCCGAATACGAAGATCTGTCCGGGGAGGAAAACCTCACCCCGGATCGCATCATTGCCGATGATCGAAGTAGCCATCAAGCCCTATGATGACGACACGGTGGAACTCTCAATGAAAGCACCAATGTCGATGTCAAAACCGGCGGATCATGGGTAGGGGGTCCCGAACTGTGCGTCCAAGGCGAATGGTAATAGGAGGCGGGGGACACAATGTTTACCCAAGTTTGGGCCCTCCCGATGGAGGTAATACCCTAGTTCCTACTTGATTGATCTTGATGATATGAGTATTACAAGAGTTGATCTACCACGAGATCGGAGAGGCTAAACCCTAGAAGCTAGCCTATGGTATGATTGTTGTTTTCCTACGGACTAAAACCTTCCGGTTTATATAGACACCGGAGGGGCTAGGGTTACACAGAGTCGGTTACAAGGGAGGAGATCTACATATCTGAATTGCCAAGCTTGGCTTCCACGCAAAGGAGAGTCCCATCCGGACACGGGACGAAGTCTTCAATCTTGTATCTTCATAGTCCAACAGTCCGGCCAAAGTATATAGTCCGGGTGTTCGAGGACTCCCTAATCCAGGACTCCCTCAACTGCCCCGCCCTCTAGCCTTTTAAATGTACTTTTGTACAATAGTAGTATGATATGATAGCGCCATGGAGCAAAACTAACAAGATGAAATTAAAGAAAAAGGTGGTACATATAGGCCATGTTTGGATACTCTAACTTAGCTAGAAGTTAGAGTTAGTTTCTAGCTCATGACTAGCCCTGAACTAACTCTAGTCAAAGAGGTGTTTGGATGACAGGGTTAGATTGACAATAAATGCACTAGGAGAACTAGCTCCAATTAGCACCTCTAGGGTGGGTTAGATGCAACTAGCTCAAACTAGCCCTCATGTTTGGATACTTTAGGGCTATTCGAGCACAAACTAGCTCAAACTAAGTCTAACCCTTGGATCCAAACAGGGCCATAGAGAGCGCTCGTCGCCAAATTATGCATATAGTACTATTAAGAAGCTAGTACATGCTTAGATGGGGTGCTAAAGTCTATTAAAGAAATTAGCATACCTGTTTAATTCTTTGACAACTAAAGTCCTTCATGATTTGGGTAAACTTCTCACATTTAAGTTTTTCTAGAATTACATATCTCATTTAAGTGTTTTGCGTATGTGGCATGCTTAGAGCATGGTTAATAGTATAGCCAACTGTTCCCTATATGATGTTGGCCATATCATATACTGTACGTATATAATGTGAAGAAACGAGCGGTAGTACTACCAGCTACAAGATGTGAAGGAAATATTCCCTAGAGGTAATAATAAAGTTGTTATTTTGTATTTCCTTATTCATGATAAAGCTTTACTGTTCATGCTAGAATTGTATTGATCAGAAACTTAAATACACGTGTGAATACATAAACAAATACCATGTCCCTAGTAAGCCTCTACTAGACTAGCTCGTTGATCAAAGATGATTAAGGTTTCCTAACCATATACATGTGTTGTAATTTGATAACGGGATCCCATCATTAGGAGAATGATGTGATGGACAAGACCCATCCGTTAGCTTACCATATTGATCGTTCAGTTTATTGCTATTGCTTTCTTCCTTTCAAATACATATTCCTCCGACTATGAGATTATGCAACTACTGGATACCAGAGGAATACCTTGTGTGTTATCAAATGTCACAACGTAACTGGGTGATCATAAATATGCTCTACAGGTATCTCCGAAGGTGTTTTTTGAGTTGGCGTAGAACGAGATTAGGATTTGTCACTCCGAGTATCAGAGAGGTATCTCTGGGCCCTCTCGGTAATACACATCATAAGAAGCCTTGCAAACAAAGTGACTAATGAGTTAGTTGCAAGATGATGTATTACGCAACGAGTAAAGAGACTTGCCAGTAACGATATTAAACTAGGTATGAAGATACCGATGATCGAATCTCAGGCAAAGTAACATACCGATAGACAAAGGGAATTACATATGTTGTCATAAGGTTCGACCGATAAAGATCTTCGTAGAATATGTAGGAGCCAATATGGGCATCCAGGTTCTGCTATTGGTTATTGACCAGAGATGTGTCTCGGTCATGTCTACATAGTTCTCGAACCCATAGGGTCTGCACGCTTAACGTTCGTTGACGATATAGTGTTATATGAGTTATATGATTTGGTGACCAAATGTTGCTCGGAGTCCCAGATGAGATCACAAACACGACGAGGAGTCTCGAAATGGTTGAGAGGTAAAGATTGATATATAGGACAATGATATTCGGACACCGGAATAGTTTCGGAGTGAACCGGTTAGTCATCGGGTCACTCGAAGGGGTTCGGAACACCCCCGGTAAGTGTATGGGCCTAATGGGCCAAAGGGGGGAGAGACCAACCCACTAGGGGGCTGGTGCGCCCCTTCCTTGGCCGGCCGGCCCTAGGGAAAGGAAAGGGGAGGGGTGGCCCCTCCCGCCTTTCCCTCCTCAGGTGAGAAAGGAAAGGGGGGGGGCACCCTCCCCTGCCTTCCTCCCACACTCATACATGGCAGGGGGCGCGGCTTGGGGAAGGACCCCAAATGGGATTCAGACCCACTTGGGGCATCTCCAGGCTATCTCCTCCCTCCCCCACCTATATATATTTATATGGGAGGGGGCGCCTAGCACAACACAACATTGTCTTAGCCGTGTGTGGCGCCCCTTCCACTGTTTACACCCTCGGTCATATTTTCGTAGTGCTTAGGCGAAACCCTGCGGAGATAGCATCACCATCACCGTCACCATGCCGTCATGCTGCCAGAACTCATCCACTACCTCATCGTCTTGTTGGATCAATAGAGCATGGACGTCACCGAGCTGGATGTGTGCTGAACGCGGAGGTGTCGTACGTTCGGTACTCGATCGGTTGGAGCGCGAAAAAAGTTCGACTACATCAACCGCGTTATCTAACGCTTCCGCTTATGGTCTACGAGGGTAGGTAGACAGACTCTCCCCTCTCGTTTCTATGCATCTCCATGGATAGATGTTGCATGTGCATATATTTTTTTTCCATGCGACATTTCCCAAGAAGATGAACTGTAAAAAATACAAGTATGTACGCACATAAGAGTTAAAGTAACGAGAAAGAACATAACATAGTTCTGCTGGGGGCTCAGCACAACACACCCCTAAAATAAAACTAACCACCCTAAAATTAAACTATGCAACTAATCCGGTGGACACTGCATTAGAACCACCATGAGCGATGACACTGCTACCTTACTCGGACTCCTCGTCCACGTCCTCGACTTCGTCCTTGTCCCTCTTCCTCTTGGCTGAAACTTCTTTGCTTGAACCGCATATTAGGCTCTCGTTCTTCATCCAACCCATGTAGATATTGAAACAAAGGTTGGCATTCATTGCAACATACTGGATGTGGTCTTTATCTATTAAATTCCACTCCCATGCAAGATGAAACTTGTGGTGTGGTTTTGTCAGTTTGCTGTACGAAGGATCAACCATGGCTCCTGCCAGGGTCAACATTGAAGGCTAACGGGAGGACACCAGCTTATTCTTCTGGAGGTCAAAGGACTGGCCTACAACAAGGCCTATCCGACCCAGGACTTTCTCATTGTTACGAAAGTCTACAATAACAAATTTGATTCTGTCGTCCGTGAGGAAGTTCTTAAAATCCTCACACTTAATGTCAGCATGGCATATGTGGTAGACCAAGCACAAGTTATGCACACAAACCTGGATCACGGCAGGCTTCTTCTTCTATTCCTCCTTTAGATTCTTCTCTTTTCCCAGGACTGTGGTGTGCTCAACATCTAGCCCAGCGACCCACTCATCACCATCTGACTTTTCAAACATGCGTTTGAAGCGAGCAAGGCATCCTTTCACCATCATGGAAGAACTGGTGTAGATGACGACGAAATCATTGCCGGTGATGGTTCTAACCTTTTACTCACCGTCGATCATGGAGATTTGGGACACCATGGAATTTGGAGGAGGGTTAGGATTAGTGGAACTGCTTTAATGTGAAAGGACGGGACGACTAGGAGCGAACTGCTAGTGGTTTTTTGATTGTAAAAATGCCGAGTGGGTCGTGCAAAATACAGGGTAGTGGCTTGCCCGGTGGATAAATGGCTTCATGCATAGTACCATGGGGGCCCAATTAGATGTCATTTCTACTAGACCCACTGCTACCTCTTGAGCACTGCGTTGGTTTTCCCTTGAAGAGGAAAGGGTGATGCAGTAGAGCAGTGTAAGTATTTCCCTCAGTTTCTGAGAACCAAGGTATCAATCCAGTAGGAGGCCAAGAACGAGTCCCTCGCACCTACACAAACAATAAACTCCTTGCAACCAACGCGATAAAGGGGTTGTCAACCCCATCACGGTCACCTACGAGAGTGAGATCTGATAGATATGATAAGATAATATTTTTGGTATTTTCATGATAAAGAGAATTAAAGATGCAAGTAAAATAAATGGCAAAGGAAATAACTAAGTATTGGAAGATTAATATGATGGAAAATAGACCCGGGGGCCATAGGTTTCACTAGAGCCTTCTCTCGAGAGCATAAGTATTACGGTGGGCGAACAAATTACTGTTGAGCAATTGACAGAATTGAGCATAGTTATGAGAATGTCTAGGTATGATCATGTATATAGGCATCACGTCCGAGAAAAGTAGACCGACTCCTGCCTGCATCTATTACTATTACTCCACACATCGACTGCTATCCAGCATGCATCTAGAGTATTAAGTTCAAGAGAACAGAGTAACACTTTAAGCAAGATGACATGATGTAGAGGGATAAACTCATGCAATATGATATAAACCCCATCTTTTTATCCTCGATGGCAACAATACAATACGTGCCTTGCTGCCCCTACTATCACTGGGAAAGGACACCGCAAGATTGAACCCAAAGTTAAGCACTTCTCCCATTGCAAGAAAGATCAATCTAGTAGGCCAAACCAAACTGATAACTCGAAGAGACTTGCAAAGATAACCAATCATACATAAAAGAATTCAGAGAAGATTCAAATATTGTTCATACATAAACTTGATCATAAACCCACAATTCATCGGTCTCAACAAACACACCGCAAAAGAAGATTACATCGAATAGATCTCCACAAGAGAGGGGGTGAACTTTGTATTGAGATCCAAAAAGAGAGAAGAAGCCATCTAGCTAATAAGTATGGACCGTAGGTCTGAAGTAAACTACTCAACTTCATCAGAGAGGCTATGGTGTTGATGTAGAAGCCCTCCGTGATCGATACCCACTCCGGCAAAGCTCCGGAAAAGGCCCCAAGATGGGATCTCATGGATACAGAAAGTTACGGCGGTGGAATTAGGGTTTTGGCTCCGTATCTGGTAGTTTGGGGTGCATAGGTATATATAGGAGGAAGGAGTACGTCGGTGGAGCAACGTGGGCCCCACAAGGGTGGATGGCGTGCCTGGGGGGGTGGGGAGTAGGCGCGCCCCCTACCTCGTGCCTTCCTGATTGATTTCTTGACGTAGGGTCCAAGTCCTCTGGATCATGTTCATTCCAAAAATCACGTTCCCGAAGGTTTCATTCCGTTTTGAATCCGTTTGATATTCTTTTTCTGCGAAACCCTAAAATAGGCAAAAAAACAATTCTGGGCTGGGCCTCTGGTTAATATGTTAGTCCCAAAAATAATATAAAAGTGTATAATAAAGCCCAATAATGTCCAAAACAGGATATAATATAGCATGGAACAATCAAAAATTATAGATACGTTGGAGACGTATCAAGCATCCCCAAGCTTAATTCCTGCTCGTCCTTAAGTAGGTAAATGATAAAAACAAATTTTTTGATGTGGAATGCTACTTGGAATAATTTCAATGTAATTCTTCTTAATTGTGGTATGAATATTCAGATCCGAAAGATTCAAGACAAAAGTTTAATATTGACATAGAAATAATAGTACTTCAAGCATACTAACTAAGCAATTATGTCTCTTCAAAATAACATGGACAAAGAAAGTTATCCCTACAAAATCATATAGTCTGGCTATGCTCCATCTTCACCACACAAAGTATTCAAATCATGCACAACCTCAATGACAAGCCAAGCAATTGTTTCATACTTTTGGTGTTCTCAAACTTTTTCAATCTTCACGCAATACATGAGCGTGAGCCATGGACATAGCACTATAGGTCGAATAGAATGGTGGTTGTGGAGAAGACAAAAAGGGAGAAGATAGTCTCACATCAACTAGGCGTATCAACGGGCTATGGAGATGCCCATCAATAGATATCCATGTGAGTGAGTAGGTATTGCCATGCAACGGATGCACTAGAGCTATAAGTATATGAAAGCTCAACAAAAAGAACTAAGTGGGTGTGCATCAAACTTTCTTGTTCACGAAGACCTAGGGCATTTTGAGGAAGCCCATCGTTGGAATAAACAAGCCAAGTTCTATAATGAAAAATTCCCACTAGTATATGAAAGTGATAGCATAGGAGACTCTCTATCATGAAGATCATGGTGCTACTTTGAAGCACAAGTGTGGAAAAAAGGATAGTTGTATTGCCCCTTTTTATTTATTTATTCCTTTTTTGGGCCTTCTTTTTTTGGCCTTCCTCTTTTTTTGGGACAATACTCTATGAATGATGATCATCACACTTCTATTTGTTTACAACTCAATGATTACAACTCGATACTAGAACAAAGTATGACTCTATATGAATGCCTCCGGCGGTATACCGGGATAGCAAAGATGCATGAGTGACTTATATGAAAGAATTATGAACAGTGGATTTGCCACAACTAAAATGTCAACTACATGATCATGCGAAGCAATATGACAATGATGGAGCGTGTCATAGTAAACGAAACGGTGGAAAGTTGCATGGAAATATATCTCGAAATGGCTATGGAAATGCCATAATAGGTAGGTATGGTGGCTGTTTTGAGGAAGGTATATGGTGGGTGTATGATACCGGCGAAAGGTGCGCGGTATTAGAGAGGCTAGCAATGGTGGAAGGGTGAGAGTGCGTATAATCCATGGACTCAACATTAGTCATAAAGAACTCACATACTTATTGCAAAAATCTATTAGTTATCGAAGCAAAGTACTACGCACATGCTCCTTGGGGGATATATTGGTAGGAAAAGACCATCGCTCGTCCCCGACCGCCACTCATAAGGAGGACAATTAATAAATACATCATGCTCCAACTTCTTAACATAATGGTTCACCATACGTGCATGCTATGGGAATCACAAACTTCAACACAAGCATTTATCAAATTCACAACTACTCCACTAGCACGACTCTAATATCACCATCTCCATATCTCAAAACAATTATCAAGTTTCAAACTTCTCATAGTATTCAACACACTCATAAGAAAATTATATTATTAATCTTCAATGCCTAACATAATTAAAGCAAATTGCCATGCTGTTTTGTAGGAATCTCAAAATAATATAAGTGAAGCATGAGAGAACAATGGTTTCTATAAAACAAATCTACCAACATGCACTAAAATATATAAGTGAAGCACTAGAGCAAAAACTATATAACTCAAAAGATATAAGTGAAACACATAGAGTATTCTGACAATTTCCGGATCATGTGTGTCTCTATCAAAAAGGTGTGTGCAGCAAGGATGATTGTGGAAAACTAACAAATAAAGACTCAAATAATACAAGACGCTCCAAGCAAAACACATATCATGTGGTAAATAAAAATATAGCTCCAAGTAAAGTTACCGATAGAAGTAGACGAAAGAGGGGATGCCTTCCGGAGCATCCCCAAGCTTTGGCTTTTAGGTGTCCTTAGATTATTGGGTTTGCCATGGGCATCCCCAACCTTAGGCTCTTGCCACTCCTTGTTCCATATCCATCAAATCTTTACCCAAAACTTGAAAATTCACAACACAAAACTTAAAGTAGAAAATCTCGTGAGCTCCGGTTAGCGAAAGAAAACAAAACACCACTTCAAGGTACTGTAATGAACTCATTCTATTATTTATTTATATTGGTGTTAAACCTACTGTATTCCAACTTATCTATGGTTTATAAACTATTTTACTAGCCATAGATTCATCAAAATAAGCAAACAACACACGAAAAACAGAATCTGTCAAAAACAGAACAGTCTGTAGTAATCTGTAGCTAATGCAAGATCTGGAACCCCAAAAATTCTAAAATAAATTTATGGACGTGAGGAATTTATATATTAATCATCTGAAAAAAGAATTAACTAAATAGCACCTTCCAAATAAAAATGGCAGCAGTTCTCGTGAGCGCTAAAGTTTCTGTTTTTTACAGCAAGATTAAAAAGACTTTCCCCAAGTCTTCCCAACAGTTCTTCTTGGCACAAACACTAATGAAACACAAAAAACACAACCAAAACAGAGGCTAGATAAATTATTTATTACTAAACAGGAGCAAAAATCAAGGAATAAAAATAAAATTTGGTTGCCTCCCAGCAAGCGCTATCGTTTAACGCCCCTAGCTAGGCATGAAAGCAAGGATAGATCTAGGTATTGCCATAATAATAAGATAGATCACTAAAAATCATTTCGTATTCTCTATGTTCGGCAGCAAGTTTTCTTTGAGGCAAGCAAAAGTAATCAAAAGGGCTAAATTTATGGGACAAAAGTCCCTAATATCAACTTTGGGAGGTATAGGTTCCTCCTTTGGCCCTTCGTGTTGCACAACCAATACATCATTATAAGCATTCTTTTGACAGAACTCCGTGAGCCTATACTCAAGAGAATATACTAGTTCATTATTTTGAATAGCCAAATCATTATTATGTTCAGAAATTCTATCAACTAGAACATTGGTAGGAACCCTTTTTCTAAGATTTTCATTGAAAGCAACATAGTCTAGAGATTGAAAACGCATTATTTCTTCTTGATCAAAAAGGATAGTCTCTATGGGAGGACGACAAGCGTCACCCTAAAATGCGCAAATATTTCTTTGGCCTCTTTTATTATGAATCTAAACTCATGAGCCAAAAAGATAGTAGCGGCACGCTTAACAGAAGAATGCTCAATATTAGAAAATTCTAAGAAAATCCTTTGTATGCAAGGATGCATGTGCATAAATTGTCTTTCAAGTTCAACTATAAGCATGGCGATAGCGTCCGCAAGACTACTAGTTCTATGAAGGATAGAGCTACCCATAGAAGCCAAAGCACTGGTACAAGTAAAGAAATCTTGGATAACTCCTTTTCCAATAATATTACCACTACCAATTCAGAATTTTTTTGTATGTAAGATAGGGGGTTCTTCAGCAGGAGCATCAGAATTTTTCATGATATTATTATTGTCCATATCGACAATAATTTCCCCGATTTCAGACATAAGGGCGGAAAGTGCAAGGGGCAAACAGAGGCAAATAGAGAAAGAGAGGGAGGACGGAGAGAGAGGGCGAATAAAATGAAAAGGGTGAAGTGGGGGGGGGAGAGGAAAACGAGAGGCAAATGGAAAATAATGTAATGCGGGAGATAAGGGTTTGTGATGGGTACTTGGTATGTTAACTTTTGCGTATAATCCCCGGCAACGGCGCCATAAATCCTTCTTACTACCTCTTGAGCACTGCGTTGGTTTTCCCTTGAAGAGGAAAGGGTGATGCTGTAGAGCAGCGTAAGTATTTCCCTCAGTTTTTGAGAACTAAGGTATCAATCCAGTAGGAGGCCACACACGAGTCCCTCGCACCTACACAAACAATAAAGTCCTCGCAACCAACGCAATAAAGGGGTTGTCAATCCCTTCATGGTCACCTACGAGAGTGAGATCTGATAGATATGATAAGATAATATTTTTGGTATTTTTATGATAAAGAGAAATAAAGATGCATGTAAAATAAATGGCAAAGGAAATAACTAAGTATTGGAAGATTAATATGATGGAAAATAGACCCGGGGGCCATATGTTTCACTAGAGGCTTCTCTCGAGAGCATACGTATTACGGTGGGTGAACAAATTACTGTTGAGCAATTGACAGAATTGAGCATAGTTATGAGAATATCTAGGTATGATCATGTATATAGGCATCACATCCGAGACAAGTAGATCGACTCCTTCCTGCATCTACTACTATTACTCCACACATCGACCGCTATCCAGCATGCATCTAGAGTATTAAGTTCAAGAGAACAGAGTAACGCTTTAAGCAAGATGACATGATGTAGAGGGATAAACTCATGCAATATGATATAAACCCCATCTTTTTATCCTCGATGGAAACAATACAATACGTGCCTTGCTGCCCCTACTATCACTGGGAAAGGACACCGCAAGATGAACCCAAAGCTAAGCACTTCTCCCATTGCAAGAAGGATCAATATAGTAGGCCAAACCAAACTGATAATTCGAAGAGACTTGCAAAGATAACCAATCATACATAAAAGAATTCAGAGAAGATTCAAATATTGTTCATAGATAAACTTGATCATAAACCCATTCATCGATCTCAACAAACACACCGCAAAAGAAGATTACATTGAATAGATCTCCACAAGAGATGGGGAGAACTTTGTATTGAGATCCAAAAAGAGAGAAGAAGCCATCTAGCTAATAACTATGGACCCGTAGGTCTGAAGTAAACTACTCACACTTCGTCGGAGAGGCTATGGTGTTGATGTACAAGCCCTCCATGATCGATACCCCCTCCGGCGGAGCTCCGGAAAAGGCCCCAAGATGGGATCTCATGGATACAGAAAGTTACAGCGGTGGAATTAGGGATTTTGCTCCGTATCTGGTAGTTTGGGGGTACGTAGGTATATATAGGAGGAAGGAGTACGTCAGTGGAGCAACGTGGGCCCCACGAGGGTGGAGGGCGCGCCTGGGGGGGGGGGTAGGCGCGCCCCCTAGCTCGTGCCTTCATGGTTGATTGCTTGACATAGGGTCCAAGTGCTCTGGATCATGTTCGTTCCAAAAATCACGTTCCTGAAGGTTTCATTCCGTTTAGACTCCGTTTGATTTTATTTTTCTGCGAAACCCTAAAATAGGCAAAAAAATAGCAATTCTGGGCTGGGCCTCCGGTTAATAGGTTAGTCCCAAAAATAATATAAACGTGTATAATAAAGCCCAATAATGCCCAAAACAGGATATAATATAGCATGGAACAATCAAAAATTATAGATACATTGGAGACGTATCACCCACTTCGTAGGCCTCACAATATAACAGCTGTGTGTTCGCATGTCAAGCGCTGGGAAAATTGCAGGTGATATGAAGCTTTCCAAGCTCCCATGATACGGGCTTCCGAGAGCCCTAGGATCTAAGATCGAACGGTTGCATGGCGTGATTCTAGACCTATGGGTGAATATCCTATCCTGGAGGGTTATTCTGCAAATTTTCAATGTCGCGGGATTTCCGCGGCCACCTATGGGACCGAGACGCCCTGTAACTCCCCGTATGTAACTTGCCATATTTGTATTCCAACTCTTGCCATTTTCGGCACTAAGTTATGATATTCCCTCGTGGTTGGGTTTTGTCTTCGTTCTGCATTTTGTCCATGTCATGCATCTCATATCATGTCATCATGTGCATCGCATTTGCATACGTGTTTGTCTCATGCATCCGAGCATTTCCCCGTTGTCCGTTTTGCATTTCGGCACTCCTATGTCCTCCGGCGTCCCCTTTTGCCTCTTTTCGTGTGAGAGTGTTAAACGTTCTCAGATTGGACCAAGATTTTCCAAGAGGCCTTGGTATACTACCGGTAGACCGCCTGTCAAGTTTCGCGCCATTTGGACTTCGTTCGATACTCCAACGGTTAACCGAGGAACCGTAAAGGCCTCGTGTGTGTTGCAGCCCAACACCCCTCTAAAGTGGCCCAAAACCCATATAAACCCCCTCCATCCTCTCGGCCGTTCGATCACGATCGTGTGGCCGAAAACCGCACTACATTTGGAGTCTCCTAGCTCCCTTTACCTATAAATATGTGCCCCTCCCGGATTTTTTCGCGCAGGCCAAACCCTAAACCTAGTCCCTCTCCGCGCCGGACATGTCCAGCCGCTGCCGGACGTTTTCCGCCGCCGCCCACACCCATTAGCGTGCCTCCACCTATCCCGCGCACCGCCCCCGCAGCCCGCCAGGCCCGCGCGGGGCCCTCCCCGACCCGCGTGCCCGCCGCCGCCTGTCGCCCGGCCCCGCGCCTCGTGCCGCCCGCTCCCTCGCCACGCAGCCGCCTCGCTCCCTCGCCATCGTTGCGCCGCCACCTCGCCACCCGCCGCCGAGCACGCCGGCTCTGGCGACGCCCCACGCCAGCTCCGCTGCCGACCGATCTCCTCCTTGCCCGCGGCCGCGCCGCTCGCCGCCACCTCGCCGCCTCCCCTGCTCCTCGTCGCCGGCGAGCGGATCCGGCAAGCTCCGGCCACTGCCCCGTCTTCTCTGGCGAAGCTCCGACATGCCTTGAAAACCGTGCCTCAAATCTGGATCCAGAGAGAGGGTTGACCCCTTTTTCTCACTAAGTCATTTCCTATGCATATTTTCTAGACATGTTCATGGCACCATATCTCATCATCTGTAGCTCCGTTTTGCGCGTGTGATATATCAAATTGTTCGTCTGGATGTGCTCTTAATTTCATTCCATTGTACCATGCTTGTTTGAGTCCATCTTGATGCCCTAAATGCTGTTGCAAAGAGTGCTATATAATGTTAGTTTATGTTTCTTATCAGATTATGGACATTTGTCATTTTTGCCAGGATTAATGTGTGCCTCCTATGAACTTGAGCCCTACATGTGTTTTGGGCTATGTCATGCCATCTTTACAGGGGTGCATGCCATGCATTTTTGTGATCAATGTGGGGACTAGCACAAGCATGCAAAGTAGCTCTCGTGATGTTGCTGTTTTCAGGGACTTAGAATTCTTCTAAGTCATTTCCCTGATGTTATTTTTATGCCATGTACTCATGTTGCTACAGAGTGTTCCATGCCTCTTTTGAGCATGTTCAGTAAGGATGATTTTGAGATATTGTTATGTTCTATCCATCCATGTCTTTGTTTGCAATTATGGAGTACCGTAGCATGACTCAATCTTACTCTACTTTTGCTATAAGATGTTCCTGGCAGATTGTTTACATGTTGTTCAATTTTGCCAAGGTTGTTGTAGTTGATCCATGCATGCTATGAGGTTTTTCTTGCCATGTTTAGCTTATTGATCATGTCTTCTTGCTGGGTGTATGCTTAGTTTGTCATTCAATGCCTTGTGGTGAGTGCTTCGAGCTCGCAAACATGCCTACGTAACTCTTTTTTTTGCCATGTCTAGTTTTCTGCTAAGTCTGAATCTGTTAATGAAACTTACTATGTTTACATGGGTGCCATCATATCTTCTGATCCTTTTTGGCTTATGGTCAGTAAGGGACTTTTGTTAAATGCTTTGAGTAGTTTCATGCCATGCCTTTTTTTGCTATGATATGTTCCTGTAGCATGTTGTTATCTTGCTCTAAACATTGCTTCCTGATGTTAAATCCTGACATGTTATTTTCACTAAGTCTGTGAACCTGATATCTTTTGCACTTTTGCCATGATTGTTTGAACCTGCTATTGTGTGTTTTAGCCGTAGCTCAGTGTTCATCTTTTGTCAAGAATCTTGAGTGGATCACTTCCATGTGCTTTGTTGTTATGTTAGAGTGGAGTAGCTTAATTTCTTGTTGCATTCTAGATGGCATCGTGCTGTTAATCGCAGAATAGTGCCATTATTGTTTTGCTTGCCATTTGCAAACCGTGCATCCGATTCTAGTGATCTTTCTATCGATTTAGACCGAAATCAACTCATATTTCCAGCGGCGCACTTGGTTTGCCAAGTTGAGGCCTGGTTCAATCTTTCCCTTCCGAAGCACGCATATGCATTGCATATTACCTCTCGCATATCATGCCTTGTTATGCATCATGTTGCTTGCGCATTGCATCGTGGTTGATTGTGGTTCCCTTTGCTTGTGTTCTTGCTTTTGGTAGAGCCGGGAGACGAGTATGTGATCGAGGAACCCGTTTAGTACACTTACGAGGATCAAGCTTACGTCAACTCGGAGAACTTTGCAGGCAAGATGACCATACCCTCAAAATCACTTCTATCTTTGCTTGCTAGTTGCTCACTCTATTGCTATGCCTATGCCGCGATACCTACCACATGCTTTATCATGCCTCCCATATTGCCATGTCAAACCTCTAACCCAGCTTGTCCTAGCAAACCGTTGTTTGTCTATGTTACCGCTTTGCTCAGGCCCTCTTATAGCGTTGCTAGTTGCAGGTGAAGATTGGAGTTTGTTCCTTGTTGGAACATGTTTATTGTTGGGATATCATTATTATATCTTGTTGATTTTAATGCACCTATATACTTGGTAAAGGGTGGAAAGCTCGGACTTATGCCTGGTGTTTTGTTCCACTCTTGCCGCCCTAGTTTCCGTCATACCGATGTTATGTTCCTTGATTTTGCGTTCCTTACGCGGTTGGGTTATCATGGGAACCCCTTGACAGTTCGCCTTGAATTAAACTCCTCCAGCAAGGCCCAACCTTGGTTTTACATTTGCCTAACAACCTATAACCTTCCCTTGGGTTTTCGCGAGCCCGAGGGTCATATTTCTTTTAACCTCCCCGGGCCAGTGCTCCTCTGAGTGCTGGTCCGAAATGGGCAGCCTGCGGGGCCACCTCGAGGCAACTCGAGGGTTGGTTTTACTCGTAGCTTGACCTATCCAGTGTGCCCTGAGAACGAGATACGTGTGACTCCTATCGGGATTTGTCGGCACATCGGGCGGCTTTGCTGGTCTTGTTTTGCCATTGTCGAGATGTCTTTTAACCAGTATTCCGAGTCTGATCGGGCCGTCCTGGGAGAAGGAATATCCTTCGTTGACCGTGAGAGCTTGTGATGGGCTAAGTTGGGACACCCCTACAGGGTTTTGAACTTTCGAAAGCCGTGCCCGCGGTTATGGGAAGATGGGAGTTTGTTAATATCCGGTTGTAGAGAACTTGAAACTTAACTTAATTAACATGGATCAACTGCGTGTGTAGCCGTGATGGTCTCTTTTCGGCGGAGTCCGGGAAGAGAACACGGTCTCGTGTTATGCTTGAACGTAAGTAGTTGTAGGATCACTTCTTGATCATAGATTCTCGACCGTGCTTTGGCCTTCTCTTCTCGCTCTCATTTGCGTATGTTAGCCACCATATATGCTAGTGCTTGCTGCAGCTCCACCTCATACCTTTTCCCTACCCATAAGCTTAAATAGTCTTGATCGCGAGGGTGTGAGATTGCTGAGTCCCCGTGACTCACAGTTTACTTCCAAAACCAGATGCAGGTGCCGATGATACCATTCCAGGGGATGCGACTGAACTCAAGTGGGAGTTCGATGAGAACTTAGGACGTTACTATGTTTCCTTTCTAGATGATCAGTAGTGGAGCCCAGCTGGGGCGATCAGGGATCTTATGCATTTGGGGTTGTCTTTATTTTGGTTCCATAGTCGGACCTTGATTGTATCTGGATGATGTAATGCCATATTTATGTATTGTGTGAAGTGGCGATTGTAAGCCAACTATGTACCTCTTTCTTATTCAGTACATGGGATGTGTAAAGATTACCCCTCTTGTGACATGCCTACAATGCGGTTATGCCTCTAAGTCGTGCTCCGACACGTGGGAGATATAGCCGCATCGTGGGTGTTACAAGTTGGTAATCAGACCCTTCCCCGACTTAGGAGCCCCTTGCTTGATCGAATCGCTGGCGTTGTTGAGTCTAGAAAAATGTTTTGACTCTTTTAGGATTATATATATCGGAGAGTAGGATTCTTTTACTCCTCAGTCCCTTCATCGCTCTGGTGAGGCATCCTGACGTAGAGTTTTGACTCTTCTCTTCTGATACGTCCATTTTGCATCATGCTTTTATATCGATATTTATTGCATTATGGACTGTTATTTCACTTTATGTCATAATACTTATGGCTATTCTCTCTTATTTTACAAGGTTTACATAAGGAGGGAGAATGCCGACAGCTGGAATTCTGGGCTGCAAAAGGAGCAAATATTACCTATTCTACACAACTCCAAAAGTCCTGAAGCTCCACGGAACCTCTTAAAATAAATAAAGAAAAATCCTTGCCAAAGATGAAGGCCAGGGGCCCACACCCTGCTCACGGGGGTGGGGGGCGCCCCCCCTTGGGCGCGCCCCCTACCTCGTGGGCCCCCCTGGTGGGTCTCCGATGTCCATCTTCTGCTATATGAAGTCTTTCGATGACAAAAAAATCAGAAGGAACCTTTCAGGACGAGACTCCGCCGCCACGAGGCGGAACCTTCGCGGAACCAATCTAGAGCTCCGGCAGAGCTGTTCTGCCGGGGATACTTCCCTTCGGGAGGGGGAAATCATCACCATCGTCATCACCAACGCTCCTCTCATCGGGAGAGGGCAATCTCCATCAACATCTTCACCAGCACCATCTCATCTCCAAACCCTAGTTCATCTCTTGTACCCAATTCTTGTCTCAAAGTCCGGGATTGGTGCTAGTAGGTTGCTAGTAGTGTTGATTACTCCTTGTAGTTGATGCTAGTTGGTTTATTTGGTGGAAGATCATATGTTCAGATCCTATATGCATATTATTTCTTCTTTGATTATGAACTACTAGCTTGATGAGAGTAGTTGCCATGGAGGATCAAGAAGTCACCTCTTGCCTCCGAGCTGGGTTCACGATGGGGGAACTACAGAGCTCAGCTATTCCAAACTCGGTTATCCCTTCTAATGTTAGATTTCTTTCTTATGAAAATATGAAGAGGAGTGTCACTTGTTCTCCCGCAGCTATGCAACACCCTTGGGTGCAAGGAGATTTAGCTGTCACAGGAAAGCTTCGTAAGGAAATAATGGACCTCAAACAGCAAGTCAATAAGCTCGAGGAGGAGAACCGCATCCTGAGGGGAATCATCGCCAAGAATATTACACCGACAACAAAGAAGGAGACATAATCACATGGGTATGGGCACTCCCCTTGGCAACTTCCAAGCTTGGGGGAGGTGCCCCGGTATCGTATCACAATCACAACTCCTATCTTTACCGTTTTTTTCTTATTTCGATCCTATTAGTAGTATCTTGATCTAGTAGAATAAATTTTATGGCATGATCTAGAATAAATTTTATGGCATGATCTAGAATAAATTTTATGGCATGATCTAGTTTTGAGTTTGCTTTATGATCTCTCTTTGTAATCGAGTCCGTGATTTATATATGATAAAGATTAGTGTTGAGTCAAGGGCTTGATTATTTTGCCATGATCTTGGGTGAATAAAAGAAAAGAGAAAAAGAACAAAAAGAAACAAAGAGTTCATATTGGTCTTATTGAGAGTAATGACTTCACATAGGAAGAGTATGATGATTAAAAGTTGTTGGGAGTTGGCAGACATAGCTTTGGTCATTGTTGCAATTAATAGGAAGTAATAAGGAAAGAGAGTTTTTCACATATAGATATATTATCATTGACATCTTTTATGATTGGGAGCACTCATTAAAATATGACATGCTAAAGAGTTGATGTTGGACAAGGAAGACAACGTAATGAGTTATGTCTTTCTTATATCTGAGATAAAGTATGTTTTCATGGATCCTCTAACTTGTTGAGCTTGCCTTCACCCCTCATGCTAGCCAAATTCTCAGCACCAAGTAGAAATACTACTTGTGCTTCCAAATACGCTTAAACCAGTTTTTCCATGAGAGTCCACCATATCTACCTATGGATTGAGTAAGATCCTTCAAGTAAGTTGTCATCAGTGCAAAGCAATAAAAATTGCTCTAAATATGTATGATTGATTGGTGTGGGAGAAATAAGCTTTATACGATCTTGTGATGTGGAAGTAATAAAAGCGACAAACTACATAATAAAGGTTCATATCACAAGGGACAATATAAAGTGACGTTCTTTCGCATTGAGATTTTGTGCATCCAACCATAAAAGCGCATGGCAACCTCTGCTTCCCTCTGCGAAGGGCCTATCTTTTATTATTATCTTCTACCTTATGCAAGAGTCACGGTGATATTCACATTTCCTTTTTCATTTTATCCTTTGGCAAGCTCAGCATGTTGGAAAGAACATGATATATATATATATATAATTGGATGCAGGGGAGCATGAACCATTATTGTTGACATTACCCTTGAGGTAAAAGGTTGTGGGGCAAAACTATAAGCCCCTATCTTTCTCTGTGTCCGATTAAAACTTCATAACCACAAGTATTGCGTGAGTGTTAGCAATTATGAAGGACTAAATGATAGTTGAGTATATGGACTTGCTTTTTAGCTCTGACATAGACTCTTTCCGATGTTACGATAAATTGCAATTGCTTCAGTGACTGAGATTATAGTTTGTTGGAGCCCAATAAGGTTTATGATTTATACTCTTGCATTGTGAATAGATCATGACTTGAACATAAGTAATCATATGACAAAATCTATATATGTTGCTGTTATGAGAATAATCATGATGCCTTCATGTCCGTATTTTATTTTTTATCGACGCCTCTACCTCTAAACATGAGGACATATTTATTGTTATCAGCTTCTCGCTTGAGGACAAGCGAGGTCTAAGCTTCGGGGAGTTGATACGTCCATTTTGCATCATGCTTTTATATCGATATTTATTGCATTATGGACTGTTATTTCACTTTATGTCACAATACTTATGGCTATTCTCTCTTATTTTACAAGGTTTACATAAGGAGGGAGAGTGCCGGCAGCTGGAATTCTGGGCTGGAAAAAGGAGAAAATATTAGAGACCTATTCTGCGCAACTCCAAAAGTCCTGAAACTCCACGGAACCTCTTGAAATAAATAAAGAAAAATCCTCGCCAAAGATGAAGGCCAGGGGCCTACACCCTGCTCACGAGGGTGGGGGGCGCCCCCCCTACCTCATGGGCCCCATGGTGGGTCTCCGACGTCCATCTTCTGCAATATGAAGTATTTCGATGAGAAAAAAAATTAGAAGGAACTTTTCGGGACGAGACTCCGCCGCCACGAGGCGGAACCTTGGCGGAACCAATCTAGAGCTCCGGCAGAGCTGTTCTGCCGGGGATACTTCCCTCCGGGAGGGGGAAATCATCACCATCGTCAGCACCAACGCTCCTCTCATCGGGAGAGGGCAATCTCCATCAACATCTTCACCAGCACCATCTCATCTCCAAACCCTAGTTCATCTCTTGTATCCAATTCTTGTCTCAAAGTCCGGGATTGGTGCTAGTAGGTTGCTAGTAGTGTTGATTACTCCTTGTAGTTGATGCTAGTTGGTTTATTTGGTGGAAGATCATATGTTCAGATCCTATATGCATATTATTGCTTCTTTGATTATGAACATGAATATGCTTTGTGAGTAATTATGTTTGTTCTTGAGGACAAGGGAGAAGTCTTGCTATTAGTAGTCATGTGAATTTGGTATTCGTTTGATATTTTGATAAGATGTATGTTGTCTAGCCTCTAGTGGTGTTATGTGAACGTCGACTACATAACACTTCACCATTATTTGGGCCTAGAGGAAGGCATTGGGAAGTAATAAGTAGATGATGGGTTGCTAGAGTGACAGAAGCTTAAACCCTAGTTTATGCGTTGCTTCGTAAGGGGCTGATTTGGATCCATATGTTTCATGCTATGGTTAGGTTTACCTTAATAGTTTTGTTGTAGTTGCAAATGCTTGCAATAGAGGTTAATCATAAGTGGGATGCTTGTTCAAAGTAAGAACAGCACCGAAGCACTGGTCCACCCACATATCAAATTATCAAAGTATCAAACGCGAATCATATGAACATGATGAAAACTAGCTTGACGATATTCCCATGTGTCCTCGGGAGCGCTTTTCCTATTATAAGAGTTTGTTTCAGCTTGTCCTTTGCTACAAAAAGGATTGGGACACCTTGCTGCACTTTATTTACTTTTGTTACTTGTTTCTCATTACAATGTATCTTATCACAAAACTATATGTTACCACTTATTTTAGTACTTGCAGAGAATACCTTGCTGAAAACTGCTTATCATTTCCTTCTGCTCCTCGTTGGGTTCGACACTCTTACTTATCAAAAGGACTACGATAGATCCCCTATACTTGTGGGTCATCATCTTCTCAAATTCCACTAAATTTTTTTAGGATCATGCGGGTATCTTGGAATCGTTCCGATGGTTTTGTGACGAGAACATTGTTCTTGGTGCCTCCTGACATTTAGGGGTTGTGGCAGTGTCCCAGGGAGTTAAGCTCCGAGGTGTTGTCGTCACAATTTTATCGTTGCAGTTCTGGAATACCTAAGTTTCGCCGACATCGAAAAATCTCCTTTATGCAGTTGTTGGTGAGATAACCTCGACGCCACCCAGTACTGGGGCGGGAGTTCGGGAGTATTGCCATAACTCGTATAACGGATGCTTTTCGAAGGTTGAGGTAAATGATTTCCGAAGGTTTCTTGGTTATGTGTTGAAGGATGGATATAGCTGGATGTAGGATTTGCTAGTTTTGGGTGAGATATTATGCTTCCCCTGCATCCCCAACACCTGATTGCATAACCGGAAAGTTTCGGGAGTTTCATAGGTGGGAATTCATGTAGCTCTAGGATTTCTTCCGCGGATATTTGGTTTGTGATTGGGTAATCCTTACCAAGTATTTGTTCATGTCCGTACCTTGTTGTTTTATTCATCTATCTCTATCTAAGTGGCTTCTAAATTTATGGAAGTGTGACCATTTAATTTGGAATTCATTCGTTCATTCTTGTTCGAATGTTAGGACTATATGTTGCAATTTCGATCCTTTTGATTCAGCTTGAATATATGTCTTTCAAGATGCTAACGGATGTCACCCTCTTTAGGATGGCTCCTCCAACGCGTCAGAATCCGGAACCACCGCCACCACCTCCACCTCCGGAGGCATGGCAAGCTGTGATGGCTGCTACCAACGCCAACACGCAGCTGATTATGCAACTCTTGCAAGAGCGCAACCAAGGAAATCAAGGCAATGGCAACAATCAAACTCAGTTTGCTACCCTCAACCAGTTCCTCGCAAACCAGTCAAAGACCTTCAGTAACTGTGTCGAGGCCACAGACGATGATGATTGCCTCGTGGATATCTGCAAACATTTTGTGTGTAGCAACTTCAGGCCTGAGGACTTTGTCAAGTTTGCTTTGTTCCAACTCAAAGACCAAGCTGCTGAGTGGTATCAACAATACAAAGATTCCAGAGGAGGTCGTGTGATTACCTGGGATGATTTCCGCCAAGACTTCAGAGCTCACCACATTCCTCAAAGTGTTGTCGAGAGGAAGCGTGAGGAGTTATGCAATCTGAAGCAAGGCAGCTTGTCTGTTTACCAATACAACATCATGTTCCAGAAGCTCGCTCGCTTCGCCAAGCAAGACGTCCCTGACGAGAAGAGCATGATTTATCAGTTCAGAGGTGGCCTCAGAGAAGATATGCAACTAGCCCTCATGCTTTTTGAGCCGAAAAAGTATGATGAATTCTACAACATGGCATTAAAGCAAGAGGCCGCTCAGCTCAAGTGCGATTCTTCCAAGAAGAGAGTCAGGGATGCAACTCCTTCTTCTTCTTCAACTCAAGTGGCAGCTAAGCAGCAAAAGTATTGGTTGCCTCCTCCTCCTCCGTTCCGTCAGCCTTATCAGCAGAAGAGCAAAGATGGCAATGGATCTTCCCACCGACCCAACCCAGGCTTTCAGAACAAAACTTTGTCTCATGCTCCAAGGTCAAGTGCTCCGTATCACCGGCCGCTCTCAGAGGTCACTTGCAACAAGTGTCAGCAGAAGCGTCACTATGCAAACAAATGTTTCAACCAGAGGCGTCTTCCACCTCCTCCTCCTGTGAGATCTGCCAGCAATGCAGTGGTCAAGCATAATCCCAAGCATGCCAAGGTCAACATGATGAACGCAGCTCAGGTAGAGGACTCGTCAGAAGTGATCATGGGTAACCTTCCTGTTAATGATATTCCTGCAAAAGTTCTTTTTGATACTAGTGCATCGCATTGTTTCATGTCAAGGCCATTTTTTGCCAAGAACGAATTTACTTCTTCTCATTTGGGCAAAACCATGGATATCGTTTCTCCGGGTAAACAGTTGAGTGCCAGTTTGGTGGTTCCAGATGTTTCTATTAAGATGGGTGACTATAAGTTTCTGTCTTCTCCAATGGTCCTTGGTAACTCGGATATTGATCTAATTCTCGGCATGGACTGGCTTTCTAAGCACAAGGCTCAACTTGATTGTGCTGCCAGGCAGATTCAATTGACACACTCGTCTAAGGATGTGATCGTCTTTGTCGCTCGTGATGATACCATTCGACTGTTTTCTCTCAATGAGAAGGGCGAGTTGAATGCCATCTCTCAGATTCCAGTCATTTGTGAATATCGAGACGTCTTTCCAGAAGAGCTTCCAGGAATGCCTCCTCACCGGCCAGTTGAATTCATCGTCAATCTTGAGCCTGACACGAAACCTGTTTGCAAACGTCCTTACAAGCTTGGACCAGAAGAGTTGAAGGAGCTGAAGAAACAACTCGATATTCAAGAGCGTATGGGTCTCATCCGACCAAGTTCTTCTCCTTGGGGTTGTGGTGTTCTTTTTGTCAAGAAGAAGGATGGCACGGACCGACTTTGTGTCGACTATCGTCCGTTGAACAAGAAGACCATAAATAACAAGTACCCACTTCCCAACATCAATGAGCTTTTCGAACAACTCAAAGGTGCTCAAGTATTCTCCAAGCTTGACCTCCGTATGGGCTATCATCAGATTCACATTCGTGAACAAGACATCCCCAAGACAGCATTCAGACCAAGCTATGGTTCTTATGAATACACTGTCATGTCTTTTGGCCTTGTCAATGCTCCTCCAACATTCTCTCGCATGATGAACTTCATCTTCAAACCATACACAAATGACTTCGTCTTGGTCTATCTTGATGACATTTTGGTCTTTTCCAAGAACAAGGAGGATCATGCCAAGCACTTGAGATTGGTGCTTGACAAACTCAGAGAACATCAGTTCTACGCAAAGTTTTCAAAGTGCGAGTTTTGGCTCGATGAGGTTCTCTACCTTGGGCATATCATCTCCGCCAAGGGCATAGCTGTTAATCCTGAGAAGGTGTCTGCAATTGAGAATTGCGAACTGCCTCAGAATGTGAAGCAACTCCGCAGCTTCCTTGGGCTCGCAAGCTATTGTCGAAGGTTCGTTGAAAATTTCTCTAAGATCGCGAAGCCTCTTTCCAACCTCCGCCAGAAGCACGTGAAGTATGTCTGGACGCCTGAATGTGACATCGCTTTCAACACCCTCAAAGAGAAGTTAGTCACAGCTCCAATTCTGAATCCTCCTGATGAATCCAAACCATTCGAGATTTTCTGTGATGCTTCCCTGCAAGGTCTCGGTGCTGTGTTAATGCAAGAGAAGAAAGTTGTGGCCTATACCTCTCGCCAGTTGAAGTCCAACAAAAAGAACTATCCAACTCATGACCTCGAGTTAGCGGCAGTTGTTCATGCTCTTTTAACTTGGAGACATCTCTTGTTGGGAAGAAAAGTGGACATCTTCACTGATCATAAGAGCCTCAAGTACATCTTCACTCATCCCAACCTCAACCTCAGGCAGACTCATTGGGTCGAAATGATTCAAGAGTATAATCTGAGTAGGCAAGGCCAATGTCATTGCTGACGCTTTGAGCAGGAAGGCTTACTGCAACAGTTTGATTCTCAAGCCCTTCCAACCGGATCTTTGTGAAGCTTTCCGCAAACTTAGTCTCCAAGTTGTTCCTCAAGGATTCCTTGCCAACCTCCAAGTCTCTCCTACTTTGGAAGATCAAATTCACGAGGCTCAACTTCTTCATGCTATGGTGAAGAAGGTGAAGATTGGGATTGCCAAGAGCCAACCCAAGTACAAGTGCTATCGCCTTGATGACAAAGATACTCTTTTCTTCAAGGAACGAATTGTTGTTCCTAAAGGTGACCTTCGGAAAGTCATTATGAACGAGGCTCACAATTCACTCCTATCTAATCCTCCTGGAAGTACAAAGATGTACCATGAACTCAAGCAGTCGTATTGGTGGACTCGAATGAAGCGCGAGATTGCTCAGTTCGTGAATGAATGTGAGATCTGCAGAAGAGTGAAGGCAGAACACCAACGACCAGCTGGTCTCCTCCAACCTCTTGCCATTCCAGAATGGAAGTTTGACCATATTGAGATGGACTTCGTGACTGGATTTCCCAAGTCCAAGCGTGACAATGATGCTATCTTCGTTGTCATCGACAAGCTCAGTAAAGTGGCTCATTTTCTTCCTATCAAAGAATCTATCACAACAGCTCAGTTGGCAGAGCTGTATACCTCCAGGATTGTCTCCTTGCACGACATTCTGCAGTTGATTTCTTCAGATTGTGGAAGCATCTTTACTTTTAAGTTCTGGGATTCCTTTCAGAAGGCCATGGGCACCAGCATTCGCTTCAGCACAGCCTTTCATCCTCAAACCAGTGGACAAGTCGAGCGAGTTAATCAAATTCTTGAAGATATGCTCAGGGCTTGTGTCATTTCTTTCGGTATGAAGTGGGAAGATTGTCTTCCATATGCCGAGTTCTCCTACAACAACAGCTTCCAAGCGAGTTCGGGCAAGGCCCCATTCGAGGTTCTGTATGGCAGAAAGTGCCGTACTCCTCTTAATTGGTTAGAGACTGGTGAACGCCAACTTCTTGGCAATGACTTGATCACAGAGGCTGAAGAAATGTGCAAAGTCATTCGTGAAAATCTCAAAGCCGCGCAATCGTGGCAAAAGAGTTACTATGATAGCAAGCATCGTGACTTGGCTTTCGAGATCGAAGACCATGTCTACCTCCGCGTCTCTCCAATGAAAGATACTCGTCGCTTCGGTATCAAAGGGAAGCTTGCCCCTAGATATGTGGGTCCTTTCAAGATCGTTGGAAAAAGAGGCAACCTCGCCTATCAACTTGAGCTTCCATCCAACTTTGCAAACGTGCACAATGTGTTTCATGTGTCTCAGCTTCGCAAGTGTTTCAAGACTCCTGACCGCACCATCAACTTCGAAGAGATTGATCTCCAAGAAGACATGTCTTATCATGAGCATCCCGTTGCTATCCTTGAAGAAACTGAGCGCAAGACTCGCAACAAGTCTATCAAATTCCTAAAATTGAAGTGGTCACATCATTCCGACCGTGAAGCCACCTGGGAACGCGAGGACCACCTCCGTTCCGAATATCCGGAGTTTTTCCAGTCTTAGATCTCGGGACGAGATCCTTTCATAATGGTGGAGTGTTGTAACGCCCCGTATGTAACTTGCCATATTTGCATTCCAACTCATTTTTGGCAATAAGTTATGATATTCCCTCGTGGTTGGGTTTTTTCTTCGTTTTGAATTTTGCCCATGTCATCATGTGCATCGCATTTGCATACGTGTTCGTCTCATGCATCCGAGCATTTTCCCCGTTGTTCGTTTTGCATTCCGGCACTCCTATGTCCTCCGGCGTCCCCTTTTACCTCTTTTCATGTGCGAGTGTTAAACATTCTCGGATTGGACCGAGATTTGCCAAGCGGCCTTGGTATAATACCGGTAGACCGCCTGTCAAGTTTCGCGCTATTTGGACTTCGTTTGATACTCCAACGGTTAACCGAGGAACCGTAAAGGCCTCATGTGTGTTGCAGCCCAACACCCCTCCAAAGTGGCCCAAAACCCATCTAAACCAGCTCCATCCTCTCGGACGTTCGATCACGATAGCGTGGCCGAAAACCGCACTTCATTTGGAGTCTCCTAGCTCCCTCTACCTATAAATATGTGCCCCTCCTGGATTTTTTCGCGCAGGCCAAACCCTAAACCTAGTACCTATCCGCGCAGGACATGTCCAGCCGCCGCCGGACATTTTCCGCCGCCGCCCGCACCGCCCATTAGCGCGCTGCCACCTGTCCCGTGCACCGCCCCCGCCACCGTGGCATGCCAGGCCCGCGCGGGGCCCTACCCGGCCCGCGCGCCCGCTGCCGCCTGTCGCCCATCCCCGCGCCTCGCGCCGCCCGCTCCCTCGCCGCACCACTGCCTCGCTCCCTCGCCATTGCCGCGCCGCCGCCTCGCCACCGCCGCGAGCCTTCGCCGCCCGCCGCCGAGCACACCGGCTCCGGCGACGCCCCGCGCCAGCTCCGCTACCGACCGACCTCCTCCTCGCCCGCGGCCGCGCCGCTCGCCGCCACCTCCCCGCCTCCCCTGCTCCTCGTCGCCGGCGAGCGGATCCGGCAAGCTCCGGCCACCACCCCGTCTTCTCCGGTGAAGCTCCGATGTGCCTCGAAAACCGTGCGAGAGAGAGGGTTGACCCCTTTTTCTCACTAAGTCATTTCCTGTGCATATTTTCTAGACATGTTCATGGCACTATATCTCATCATCTGTAGCTCCGTTTGCGCGTGTGATATATCAAATTGTTCCTCTGGATGTGCTCTTCATTTCATTCCATTGCACCATGCTTGTTTGAATCCATCTTGATGCCCTAAATGCTATTGCAAGAGTGCTATATAATGTTAGTTTCTGTTTCTTATCAGATTATGGACATTTATCAGTTTTGCCATGATTAATGTGTGCCTCCTATGAACTTGAGCCCTACATGTGTTTTGGGCTATGCCATGCCATCTTTATAGTGGTGAATGCCATGTATTTTTGTGATCAATTTGGTGACTAGCACAAGCATGCAAAGTAGCTCTCGTGATGTTGTTGTTTTCAGGGACTTAGAATTCTTCTAAGTCATTTCCCTGATGTTATTTTTATGCCATGTACTCATGTTGCTACAGAGTGTTCCATGCCTCTTTTGAGCATGTTCAGTAAGGATGATTTTGAGATATTGTTATGTTCTATCCATCCATGCCTTTGTTTGCAATTATGGAGTACCCTAGCATGACTCAATCTTGCTCTACTTTTGCTATAAGATGTTCCTGGCAGATTGTTTACATGTTATTCAATTTTTCCAAGGTTGTTGTAGTTGATCCATGCATGCTATGAGGTTGTTCTTGCCATGTTTAGCTTCTTGATCATGTCTTCTTGCTGGGTGTATGCTTAGTTTGTCATGCAATGCCTTGTGGTGAGTGCTTCGAGCTCGCAAACATGCCTACGTAACTCTGTTTTTTGCCATGTCTAGTTTTCTGCTAAGTCTGAATCTGTTAACGAAACTTGCTATGTTTACATGGGTGCCATCATATCTTCTGATCCTTTTTGGCTTATGGCCAGTAAGGGACTTTTGTTATATGCTTTGAGTAGTTTCATGCCATGCCTTGCTTTTCCATGATATGTTCCTGTAGCATGTTGTTATCTTGCTCTAAACATTGCTTCCTGATGTTAAATCCTGACATGTTATTTTCACTAAGTATGTGAACCTGATATCTTTTGCACTTTTGCCATGATTGTTTGAACCTGCTATTGTGTGTTTTAGCCGTAGCTGAGTGTTCATATTTTGTCAAGAATCTTGAGTGGATCACTTCCATGTGCTTTGTTGTTATGTTAGAGTGAAATATCTTAATTTCTTGTTGCATTCTGGATGGCATCGTGCTGTTAATCGCAGAATAGTGCCATTATTGTTTTGCTTGCCATTTGCAAACCGTGCATCCGATTCCGGTGATCTTTATATCGATTTTGACCGAAATCAACTCATCTTTCTAGCAGCGCACTTGGTTTGCCAAGTTGAGGCCTGGTTCAATCTTTCGCTTCTGATGCACGCATATGCATTGCATATTACCTCCCGCATATCATGCCTTGTCATGCATCATGTTGCTTGCGCATTGCACCGTGATTGATTGTGGTTCGCTTTTCTTGTGTTCTTGCTTTGGGTAGATCCGGGAGATGAGTACGTGATCGAGGAACCCGTGGAGTACGCTTACGAGGATCAAGCTTACGTCAACTCGGAGAACTTTGCAGGCAAGATGACCATACCCTCGAAATCACTTCTATCTTTGCTTTCTAGTTGCTCGCTCTATTGCTATGCCTATGTCGCGATACCTAACACATGCTTTATCATGCCTCCCATATTGCCATGTCAAACCTCTAACCCACCTTGTCCTAGCAAACCGTTGTTTGGCTATGTTACCGCTTTGCTCAGCCCCTCTTATAGCGTTGCTAGTTGCAGGTGAAGATTGGAGTTTGTTCCTTGTTGGAACATGTTTATTGTTGGGATATCATTATTATATCTTGTTGATTTTAATTCACCTATATACTTGGTAAAGGGTGGAAGGCTCGGCCTTATGCCTGGTGTTTTGTTCCACTCTTGCCGCCCTAGTTTCCGTCATACCGGTGTTATGTTCCTTGATTTTGCGTTCCTTGCATGGTTGGGTTATAATGGGAACCCCTAGACAGTTCGCCTTGAATAAAACTCCTCCAGAAAGGCCCAACCTTGGTTTTACATTTGCCTAACAACCTATAACCTTCCCTTGGGTTTTCGCGAGCCCGAGGGTTTATCTTTATTTTAAACCCCCCGGGCCAGTGCTCCTCTGAGTGTTGGTACGAAATGGGTAGCCTGCAGGGCCACCTCGGGGCAACTCGAGGGTTGGTTTTACTCGTAGCTTGACCTATCCGGTGTGCCCTGAGAACGAGATACGTGCGACTCCTATCGGGATTTGTCAGCGCATCGGGCGACTTTGCTGGTCTTGTTTTGCCATTGTCGAGATGTCTTGTAACCAGGATTCCGAGTTTGATCGGGCCGTCCTAGGAGAAGGAATATCCTTCGTTGACCGTGAGAGCTTGTGATGGGCTAAGTTGGGACACTCCTGTAGGGTTTTGAACTTTCGAAAGCCGTGCCCGCAGTTATGGGAAGATGGGTATTTGTTAATATCCGGTTGTAGAGAACTTGAAACTTAACTTAATTAAAATGGATCAACCGCGTGTGTGGCCGTGATGGTCTCTTTTTGGTGGAGTCCGGGAAGAGAACATGGTCTTGTGTTATGCTTGAACGTAAGTAGTTGTAGGATCACTTCTTGATCATAGATTCTCGATCGTGCTTTGGCCTTCTCTTCTCGCTCTCATTTGCGTATGTTAGCCACCATATATGCTAGTGCTTGCTGCAGCTCCACCTCATACCTTTTTCCTACCCATAAGCTTAAATAGTCTTGATCGCGAGGGTGTGAGATTGCTGAGTCCCCGTGACTCACAGTTTACTTCCAAAACCAGATGCAGGTGCCGATGATACCATTCCAGGGGATGCGACTGAACTCATGTGGGAGTTCGATGAGGACTCGGGACGTTACTACATTTCCTTTCTAGACGATCAGTAGTGCAGCCCAGTTGGGGCGATCGGGGATCTTATGCATCTGGGGTTGTCTTTATTTTGGTTTCGTAGTCGGACCTTGATTGTATCTGGATGATGTAATGCCATATTTATGTATTGTGTGAAGTGGCGATTGAGGGAGTCCTGGATTAGGAGGTGTCCGGATGGCCGGACTATACCTTCAGCCGGACTCCTGGCTATGAAGATACAAGATTGAAGACTTCGTCCCGTGTCCAGAAGGGACTTTCCTTGGCGTGGAAGGCAAGCTTGGCGATACGGATATGCAGATCTCCTACCATTGTAACCGACTTTGTGTAACCCTAACCCTCTCCGGTGTCTATATAAACTGGAGGGTTTTAGTCCGTAGGATAACATACACAACATCAATCATACCATAGGTTGGCTTCTAGGGTTTAGCCTCTCCGATCTCGTGGTAGATCTACTCTTGTACTACCCATATCATCAATATTAATGAAGCAGGACGTAGGGTTTTACCTCCACCGAGAGGGCCTGAACCTGGGTAAAACTTCGTGTCCCTTGCTTCCTATTACCATCCGGCCTAGACGCACAGTTCGGGACCCCCTACCCGAGATCCGCCAGTTTTGACACCGACATTGGTGCTTTCATTGAGAGTTCTTCTGTGTCGTCGCCGTCAGGCTTGATGGCTCCTACGATCATCGATAGTGATACGGTCCAGGGTGAAACTTGTCTCCCCGGACAGATCTCTGTCTTCAGCGGCTTTGCGCTGCGGGCCAATTCACTTGGCCATCTGGAGCAGATCGAAAGCTATGCCCCTGGCTGTCAAGTCAGATTTGGAAGTTTAAACTACACGGCTGACATCCGTGGGGACTTGATCTTCGACGGATTCGAGCCACTACCGAACGCGCCGCACTGCCACGACGGGCATGATCTAGCTCTGCCGCCTAACAGTGCCCTGAAGGCCGCACCCGCATCGGCATCGACCCTTAATTCGGAGCCAACTGCGCCGATCGAGGATGGGTGGTTGGACGCCACCTTGGGGGCTGCGATCCTAACGGCGATCGAGCCGAACACCAGCTCCGCACTCCGCGAGACTCATGATTCCAAGGAGACGGACTCCTCTCCGGACTCCGAACCATTAGCGCCTCTGCCGATCGAATCCGATTGGGCGCCGATCATGGAGTTTACTGCCGCGGACATCTTTCAGCACTCGCCCTTTGGCGATATTATAAAATCACTAAAGTCTCTCTCTTTATCAGGAGAGCCCTGGCCGAACTACGGTCAGCGAGATTGGGATGCGGACGATGAAGAAATTCAAAGCCCACCCACCACCCACTTTGTAGCCACTGTTGACGATTTAACTGACATGCTCGACTTCGACTCCGAAGACATCGACGGTATGGACGCGATGAAGGAGACGATGAAGAACCAGCGCCTATTGGGCCCTGGAACGCCACCTCGTCATATGACATATACATGGTGGATGCACCAAAAGATGACGACGAGGAGCGGAAGGACGCACCGAAGGCTTGTTCCCTCGAAAAGCACTCAAAGCGGCGACGCAAGCGCCGCCCCAAATCCCGCCTCGACGGAAATAGCGATCACACGGACCCAGTGCTGGAGCAGGGCGAACCGCTGCCGGACAACGGCAATCCGGATAATCAAACCGAACAAACAAATCCTATCAAGGATAATGGTCCGGACGACATAACGCCGGACAAACACCTGGAGCAGCAGACTGCCCGTAAAAGGCTTGTTGCCACCGTGAGGAGTATGAAAAAGTAGAAGCAAAGGCTCAAGGCTGCGCAAGACACACTCCACATCAGATTGAGTAAAATACTCAACACAGCAGCGATGTACGGCGACAATCCCCCCTCCAAGAGCTACCCAAAGCGGAAGCTACTACCTGAATTCGATGAGGAGGCCTCAGACCCCCCACAACCAAATATCAAAGCAGCAACCTGGTCGGATAGACGACCCCTCTATCAACATAGAGCGGCATATAACGCCACTCACAATACAACACACGACCCATGCGAGGGCTCGCACCCAAAGGACGGCGCAACAAGGTCCATCTATGGACCACGCAAGCGCGCCCCAGCATACAATGCAACACAACAAACATCCGAACAACGCGGTACACCCAACTACAGGGGTGCCGCACACCCCCTATGTTTCACCGATGAGGTGCTGGACCATGAATTTCCAGAGGGATTCAAGCCCGTAAACATAGAGGCATATGACGGAACAACAGACCCTGGGGTCTGGATTGAGGACTATATCCTTCATATCCATATGGCTCGAGGAGATGATCTCCACGCCATCAAGTACTTACCCCTCAAGCTCAAAGGGCCAGCTCGTCACTGGCTCAAAGGCCTCCCCGAAAGCTCCATTGGAAGTTGGGAAGAGCTCGAAGACGCCTTTTGGGCAAATTTTCAAGGGACTTATGTCCGACCTCCGGACGCGGACGATTTGAGTCATATAACTCAACAGCCCGGAGAGTCAGCCTGAAAGCTTTGGAACAGGTTTCTTACTAAAAAGAACCAGATTATCGACTGTCCGGACGCCGAAGCCTTGGCAGCTTTCAAGCATAGCGTCCGTGATGAATGGCTCGCCAGACACCTCGACCAAAATAAGCCGAGAACGATGGCCGCATTAACAAACTTCATGACCCACTTTTGTGCGGGTGAGGACAGCTGGCTAGCCAGATGCAGCACCAGCGACCCCAGTACATCTGAAGTTAGAGATGGAACCGGGAAATCACGGCGCGACAGCAATAACAAATGCCGGAATAAAGATGACAGCACGAAGGGCACGCCAGTATATGCCGGATTCAAAAGCTCTCGGCCAGGTCAAAAGCCGCCCCCTAATGGCACCACGGATGAACTGTCCAGCCTCAACAAAATTCTGGACCAAGTATGTCAGATCCATAGTACCCCTGGTAAACCTGCTAATCATACCCACAGAGAATGTTGGGTCTTCAAGCAGTCCGGCAAGCTCAACGCCGTACACAAGGGGGAGGATACACCAGCTGAAGACGAGGACGAGCCCCCCAAGCAAGACACAGGGGAACAAAAGAAATTTCCACCAGAAGTTAAAACAGTAAATGTGTTACACGTAATCAAGGGAAAAAAACAACGTGGCACTCCCAGGAAAATATACCCAAGTGCCTGTCACCATGAAGTCCTGCCACTGGTCGTCTCAACCGATCACTTTCGACCATCGCGATTACTCAGCAAGTATCCGACACGCAGGATGGGCTGCCCTGGTATTAGACCCAGTAATTGGCGGATATCACTTCACACGAGTCTTGATGGACGGCGGCGGTAGCCTAAACCTAATATATTAGGATACAATCCTCGGGATGGGGTTAGACCCAACACAAATTCGCCATAGCAATACTACCTTTAAAGGAGTAACGCCAGGCCCAGGGGCTCGTTGTACGGGCTCCCTCCTACTACAAGTTATATTCGCCACCCTCGATAACCTCCGTCGCGAGCATTTAACTTTCCACATCGCTCCGTTTCAAAGTGGCTATCAAGCACTGCTCAGACGCGAAGCTTTCACTTGCTTTAATGCAATACCACACTACGCCTCCCTCATACTCAAGATGCCCGGTTCACGTGGCATCATTACAGTGCACGGAAATATCAAGCGATCTCTGCGTGCCGAAGAGAGTGAGGCTGCCTTGGCAGCCACACACTAAAGGCGCCCGGACCAGCGAAAGCATCCAATAGGTCGTCAAGACCTCAGGCTCAACACGCGCAGACAAGTGGCAATTTCTTCTCATCTTCAATTATGCATGGTTTCTTTAACAAACTATCCTTTTGCACGACAACTTTTTCACCTAAATTCCTCTCTTTTACAGATGATCATCATGCTACACCCATCCAGGATACGGCACAACAGAGACACAGGCGCAGACATGCAGCAGGGACCCGCTCCAAGGATTCTTTTTAGATTAAGACCCTGCGTAAACCTTTTTTACTGTCTCTTGTTGATACATATCCACCGTTGAGAAGGATGCTGACGTCTTGGCATGTGGCCACGCCAGAACAATGCACGTACCTGGACACAAGGGGCTTCTTACAAAGGCCATTATTTAGGCCCGGTTTATACCACAAATACCGAATACCTTAGGGAGTGTTCGGCGTCGCGAGTTTGGCCCTATATGCATCAGCTCCGAATCATTGTCTTTGGTCAAATGTTGGGTTTTCCCGGCTCCTGTGTTTTGGTGCCTTACGTTCCGCTTTACCGGCTAAGGTAGCACCAGGAGAACTACTGCGATTGTGCCCTGGTTCATCCGGACGAGCACCTCAGTAGAGAAAGCCGAAAACTGACTGTCATGATATACCGTGAGACTGGTCAACCACTCGATGACCTGTTGGAATGTTAGAATTCCTCCGCCTTAACGAAGGGCTGTTTTCCGGCCAGGCATGTACGCACCCCGGGATCGGGAAAGTGCGGAGCCACCAGGGGCTATTTAGTAGCCCCACTGTCAAACTCCTATGGCTAAGTGAAAGTGCTAAAGCATTATAGTCCTATTGCCTCGCTCACTCCGCTATCACCTCCTTAATAGGACCAAGATGTTGGGTTAAGTGTGAACGCGTGTTTTTGCGAGCACCTCCGCATTATATGCGTGAGGGTTGAAGCCGATGGCTGCAATCTTTCAAGTTATACACATGTATAGATAAACGGCCGCCTAGGAGGCATCATATTACTTTCAGGCAAAAGTGTAAAAATAGCCTTATAAAAATTTATAAAAGCATTTCGCTTACAATGAGATTACATATCACTCAAACATAATATTTTTTGAGCATAGGGTCTCTATCAAACGAGCACCCTCAAGAACTTCTTCAAAGTAGTGCTCAGCAGCCCTTCGACCTATGGCCGAATCCCGCGCCGCAACAGTGGTAGCATCCATCTCCGCCTAGTATGCTTTAACACGGCAAAGGCCATCCGTGCACCCTCTATGCACGCTGACCTCTTCATCGCATTAATGTGCGGCACCACGTCAAGGAACTGCTGCACCAAGCTCAAATAGCTGTTCGGTTTTGACCTTTCCGGCCATAGCTGATCCACAACAGACCTCATGGAGAGTCTGGACAACCTATTTAGTTCGGCCCATTCGGCTAATTGGTCAGTTAATGAAAGCGGACACTCGGGCGAATGGAATTGTCTTCAAAACAGCTGGTCTACTTCACGGTCCGTCTGACCCTGGAAATACTTGGCCGCATCGGCAGCGCTCGCCGCCAAATCCATATATACATCCTCCGAACTCCACAGCCGATCTAGAGGGGCATACTATGGATCTCCGAACTTCCTCCGCAACATAAAGGACTTCCCAGCTACAATATCCCCGGCTTCCCGCAGCTCCTCCTTCTTTGCCCTCATAGCAGAGCGGAGGTCCTTTCTCGTCGCAGCAGCCTTCTCAAGGTCCGATGCCTTCGCTTGGTTTTCCTTTTCAAGAACCCGACAACGGTCGGCGGGGGCTTTTAATTCTATGGCCATCTTGGCCATCTTGTCTCGGCTCTCGCCATGCGCGGCCTTCTCGGCTTGCAACTCTTCGGCCGCCTTCAAAGCAGCCGCATTACCCAACCTCGCTTGTTCCTTGGCTCGGGCAAGTTCTGCCCACAAGGCTTCAACAGTGGCAGCTCCATCTGTAGTCACAACATATTAAAGATGCTGGCATCATGCTGCTCTTCCTATGTGGCGTTTACCAGATAATGACACTTACCCTGTGCCTCGTCAAGCCTTTTGTTAACAAGCTCGATGTCGGCGTCTGCCGCATCCAACTGCCGTTCTAAATGGGCAAACTCGCTAGTCCGGCTAGCCATCGAAGCTTCCATCACCTGCACATAGAGGCAGTATGGTTATTACCTGGGAATATGATCCTCTGTTCGTCGTCGTTTCCGACGACAACCAGAGTCTCAAGGGCTACTATCTACACAGGGCACACCTAGCATGTGCAGGACTATCATACATTCCTTTACGTACCTCAAAGCCTGTCAGTAGACTCATAAAAGCTTCATGCAATCCGCTTTCGGCGGACGATATTCTCTCCATCACCATATTCATCAGCACAGGGTGTTCATCTGAGATGGCCGCTCGCCCCACCAACTCCCTCAGAACATCCGATCGCACACTAGACGGTGCTGGACTCTTTTGTCTGCTCTCTTCGGGAGCCGGACACTGGGAGCTTCGGGGGTTAATGGGATTATTTTCCGGCCTCACCGGACTCGGAGAGGCCCTCCGCGATGACACTTCAGGGTCGCCCGCTTCTAGAGCTGAGGAGTCCGGAGGAGGCGTTTCGCTCTCCATCATCTCTGGAAGAAGATCCCCCAAAGACGAGCTCATTTGAGAGGGGTTAAGGCCCGAACTGCAAAGATATATGCAGTGGTTATTTTCTCAGAAGAAAAAGATGGCATATCTGTACTATTAAAGTATTTCGGGTCACTTACGACTCGCGGGAGAATTGATCCCCCCGCGGACTTTGTGCGGCAACAGCGCCCCCCAAGGTAGGACCCTCTGTGGGAGACTTCTTCTCCCGTTTGGAAGCTTCGGCTTCCGAATCCCCGGGCGCAGTTCTTTTCCTCTTCTGGTCGTCTTCCTTCATGGAGACGCTCGCTCCCTCGGTTAGAATGGGCAGCATTGGGGGCCCGCATCCGCCCGTATTATCCTCCACAATATCTTCCTTCAAGGGCTCCGGGCAAGGTGCAGTCTGGAGCATCTTTTCCAATACCGGATTTTCCAAACCCTCAGGGAGGGGGGCGGAACACCGAATCAACTTCGCCTTTGTTAGCCAGTCCTGGTCAAAAAGCGAACTCTCAGAAATAACTTCGTAACAAAGGAGAGATAGTATGTTCGGCCGGAAGATTCCTTACCTGTTCGGCGGCGCGGTTACTACTCAGGCCCACGTCCTCGGTGATTTCCGAACACTCCACCTAAGGTCCGAAGAATGACTTGTACATCTCCTCATGCATCAGGCCGAGAAAATTTTGAATGACATGTGGTCCCTCGGGATCGAACTCCCACAGGCGAAGAGGCCGGTGTTTGCAAGGCTGGACTTGACGAACCAGCATAACTTGTATTACCGCAACCAAACTGAAATCTCCATTGAAGAGATCTCGAATGCGGCTTTGCAGTATAGGCAAGTCCTTGGCTGGACCCCAGCTCAGACCTTTGCTGATCCATGACATCAGTTGTGGTGGAGGGCCCGAGAGGAAAATAGGGGCGGCCGCCCACTTGGCACTTCTAGGAGCCGTGATGTAGAACCACTCCTGTTGCCACAATTCAGACACCTCTGGGATGGAACCTTTGGGCCACGGAGCTCTCGTCATCTTGCGTATTGAGGCACCTCCACACGCTGCATGTTTCCCCTCGATCATCTTCAGCTTTACTTCAAAGGTCTTGAGCCATAGGCCAAAGTGAGGGGTAACCCGGAGGATGGCCTCGCACACGACAATGAATGCCGTGATATGAAGAAAGCAGTCCGGAGCTAGATCATGGAAGTCTAGCCCGTAATAAAACATCAAACCCCTGACGAAAGGACCAGAGCAAGGCCTAGACCTCGAAGGAAGTGGGAAACGAACACGGCGTTTTCGTTGGGTTCGGGGGTGGGCACGGCCTGCCCTCGGGGAGGCAGCCGATGCAAGATCTCGGCGGTCAGATATCTGGCCTCCCTCAAGTTTTTGATGTCTTCTTCCGTGATGGAGGAAGGCACCCATCGGCCTTGAAGGCTAGATCCGGACATGACCGAAGGTTCGGAGCACCTGACCTGAACTTTGGGCGTTTGAGCTTGAGGTGGGGGAAGGATTCGATTGAGCACGGGAGGGAAAAATAAAAGCCTTGTCCCTTTATAAGGAGGGTGAATATCAAGTGTCCTCTCCGTGTCCGTTTGGACTTGGCTATAATCTAGGAGTCCTAGAAGCGGTTGGGTTACCCATGCCCGTATTAATGAGAATCCCGGAATAAGGGGACACGATCTCTGCTTTAGCAAGACGTGCCAAGGAAACCGCCTCGCATGACGCGCTGAGGTGGGATACTGAAACGACTCGGATAAAGGCTTGGCCGTGGTGTGTCACACTACGGAGTACGTCAGCAGATTAGATTTGTGTAAATATTATTCCCTCTATGGAAATATGTGGAAACTTATTTTGCAGAGCCGGACACTATCTTTGCGTTCAAAATCTTCTATAAAGTACTTGGAGGAGGAACCCGCCTTGCAATGCCGAAGACAATCTGCGCACCGGACTCGTTGTCATTGAAGCCTAGTTCAGGGGCTACTGAGGGAGTCCTGGATTAGGGGGTGTCCGGATGGCCGGACTATACCTTCAGCCGGACTCCTGGACTATGAAGATACAAGATTGAAGACTTCGTCCCGTGTCCGGAAGGGACTTTCCTTGGCGTGGAAGGCAAGCTTCGCGATACGGATATGCAGATCTCCTACCATTGTAACCGACTTTTTGTAACCCTAACCCTCTCCAGTGTCTATATAAACCGGAGGGTTTTAGTTCGTAGGACAACATACACAACAACAATCATACCATAGGTTGGCTTCTAGGGTTTAGCCTCTCCGATCTCGTGGTAGATCTACTCTTGTACTACCCATATCATCAATATTAATCAAGCAGGACGTAGGGTTTTACCTCCATCGAGAGGGCCTGAACCTGGTAAAACTTCGTGTCCCTTGCCTCCTGTTACCATCCGGCCTAGACGCACAGTTCGTGACCCCCTACCCGAGATCCGCCGGTTTTGACACCGACAACGATTGTAAGCCAACTATGTACCTCTTTCTTATTCAGTACATGGGATGTGTAAAGATTACCCCTCTTGCGACATGCCTACAATGCGGTTATGCCTCTAAGTCGTGCTCCGACACGTGGGAGATATAGCCGCATCGTGGGTGTTACAGGCCTCTTGTTGGTTCGGCAGGGGGGACGGCGCGTTGCACAAAGAGAAGACCAGCGTACTGTAGCTCGTCAGGGAGCACAAAAACAATTTACCTAGGTTCGGGCCACCGTGAGGCATAAGACCCTACTCCTGCTTTAGTGGATTTATGGAAGGATGAATGTGGTGGTACGTAGTACACTTGCCCGGCAAGGTTTGCCTGCAGCGACTACGCGTGTGTGGTGGCTTAGGGTTGTCAACTTTCCAACCTTCTAACCCCTCCTACGAGTGCAATGGGCCTCCTTCTATACATTAAGGGGTCACCAAAGTGGAAAAGTGGTCATCATCCACTGATATGATAGCAAACAGTGCTATCATACCTAACTCCGCGGGCTGACAGGGTGCATTAAATGCGCGTCACATCACTGGGCGCCCGGCAAGGCCTGTCGGGCTATCTTGCCAGCTCCGCACCTGCTCTCTTGACACGTCGTAGGACGGGAGTCATCTGTAGGCTTCTCTGTAGGAAATGGCTGCCACTTAATCATCTTGCAGCTTGACACCGCACTGATGGACGGTGTGAGTCTTGCTTGAGTGGTTGGTGGGGCGTTTCTGCCCCGCGAACCCCGATAGGCTCTGCTGGGGAGCCTAGGTTGTTTGCTTCTAGTGGTCTCCTTGCCCCTTGCCGGGCTCGCCTATCCGGCAAGGGCGAGGCCTTTCTCTTACCGATATCTTGCTTCTTAAGCTCAGTCTTAGTCCTTCTGAGTCACATATTGGTTCCTCAAATCTCTTGGTTCTTCAACCTCTGACTTAAGCTGGTGCTTCTATCTTGATCTTGTGCGTGTGCACAGTTGGTCAACAGACCCAGGGTTTGTTGCACCGATAGAATCCCCCGGGCCTGCTCCGAATGCGCTGCTGAGCGTCATCGGGGTAGGGCCTAAGAAGTGCACAGGAAAGGTTGATGAAGGGGTTGGCCCCTTAAGTTTTCCGTTGCTGCTTCATTAGCCATGATTCCGGGCCAATTTCCGGTTTTCCCACGTGTGGCATAAAGCCAATAGTGCTGGGGTTGCTCCAGTAATGGCCCATGAATGACTTTAACACATGGGGTAGAAACTGCCAATTTACTCTTTCCCACAGTGCGCCCTTATCCTTAGCCACGTATGCAGCATGTATCACGCGGGGGAGGTAACGGAGGCGCGTGTCATGGGAGAGTACCTTGGGAAGGGCCCGCCCGTCTTGAATCGGTGGAGGAGGGCGGTGGTCACCCATGGATGGAGTGGCTACCCCTCCCCACTTGGCCTATAAAATGGGAGGATCAGAGGAGGGCGAAGTCATCCATCTCCGTGGTCCTCCTCTCCTCATCTTCTATTTCTGCTGGTCATGCTTGAGAAGGAGGCCAGGGGGTAGCCCCCGGGCTCCTGTTTGGGATCTTCCACAGATCTGAAAGGAAGGCTTGGGCGGCGCGACACTAACACCGGGAGTGGCAACCTCGGCGCGCTTCCCGCCGGCTCGCCCCTGGCCTTGGCTTTAGTGGGAGGGGATGCGATCAACACCATGCCGAAGCTCGAGGCAGGCACGGCGCGTGGTAGTCGACCGCTCCCCATTCTTCTTCCCTTCGCGGTGTTAGGGAGGAGTCGTGGAAGAGATTCGCCGCCAACGGGGGCGAATCTGGCTCCTCCTGGAGGTGGTTTTCCCCACTTGGCCTATAAAATGGGAGGATCATAGGAGGGCGAAGTCATCCATCTCCGTGGTCCTCCTCTCCTCATCTTCTATTTCTGCTGGTCATGCTTGAGAAGGAGGCCAGGGGGTAGCCCCCGGGCTCCTGTTTGGGATCTTCCACAGATCTGAAAGGAAGGCTTGGGCGGCGCGACACTAACACCGGGAGTGGCAACCTCGGCGCGCTTCCCGCCGGCTCGCCCATGGCCTTGACTTTAGTGGGAGGGGATGCGATCAACACCATGCCGAAGCTCGAGGCAGGCACGGCGCGTGGTAGTCGACCGCTCCCCATTCTTCTTCCCTTCGCGGTGTTAGGGAGGAGTCGTGGAAGAGATTCGCCGCCAACGGGGGCGAATCTGGCTCCTCCTGGAGGTGGTTTTCTTTGTCGGACAGGAAGGCTCCTTGCTTTCTCACACGTCTTCGGGACGTGCGGTGACTTCTAACATCAGGTCTCTTGGGGATGACTATGCTCTATGTGGGAGGGTTTAGAGAGCATGGTACCCGGCGTGGCGGTCGCGCCGAGGTCTTCGGGTGGTAGTGATGCAGACAACACCGGCAACCCACGACGCGTCAAGAATGGGGACGACCGTTCCGACGAGTCGTGATTGCCGGTGACTCCATGCCACCCACTGGTCCTCCGGCAGCGTCACCATCCATGCCTCCCCTCTGGTTTCTTCCTCCCTGTCAGGGGGCGGAGCCGCCCTGATCCTCGGGAGGCGCCAAATGTCAGCTGCGCGCACTTTCGGCCCCTTCGACCTCTTCCTGCAGGAGATGGACAGAGGCAAAAGCGTAACAGGGCACTTATCTTTTTTAATCTTAAACTTGTAGGTAATTGCCAAATTTTAATTCAAATAATGTAATCCTTTCATCCATGTTTGTGTTCTATACCTGTATCTGCATGTTAATGAAAGAGATAAGCCTTGCAGGGAAACCATGCTTGTATACGTCCGTGCAGAGGTGGATTGCCTCTTTAATGTAATTAAACGAGTTTTCCCCGGCAGGATATCCTGCCGGCACTCTTTTAGTCTGCCGGAGAACCATGTCTGCCAGTGAACAGATTGAGGCGCCAACCCCCCGCCCACTCCCTTTTCATCAAGGGCCATTGCGACCATCCATGCCGAAGCAACGTTCGATCCAAGGATGGGAGCACCCTTTTTTCAAGAGAGCGGCGAGGTTTCTCTATGCACAAGTTATAGCTTACACAACACTAATGGACAAGAGGTAAACTTATCTATTTGGCTTGCTGGGGACCACGGTGCAGTGCAATCTTCTCATCCTTTGTCGGACTCAAGTTCATGACGGGAACCTGCAACTCCATGTAGATGAGAATGAATGCAGGATGAAGCCGTATCTATATGCATATGCAAATGCTCATGAAATGCTTATGTAGTGATCTGGATGTGCTTGTGCCTGCATGCGATCTCGATCGGGGCCCCCACAGCGCTTCTTTATTTTATCTTGCACGGGGTCATCTCCTCGGCTTTGTACAAGGGGTTACATGCAACTGTGGCAAGGCCTGTACAAAAGGGTGGCTGCTGGGCGGTGCCCGGCAGCCTCGCGCCTTACGGTACCGCCCGGCAGCCTCGCGCCTTACGGTAGTACTTACGAAGATGCTCAATATTCCATGAGTTTTGCAACTGTGTGCCATCTCCGGTCTCCAGATGAACTGCGCCAGGTCTGGTGACTCGTACCACCCGGTAAGGGCCTTCCCACTTCGGTGATAGCTTGTTTGTACCGTTGGCGGACTGAATGCGCCAAAGGACAAGGTCACCTTCCTCAAAACACCGGGCATGAACCCTACGGCTATGATAGCAGCGCAAGGCTTGCTGGTGGCATGTAGCACACATAGCAGCCTGGAGACGGTTCTCCTCAAGTAGCACAGCGTCGTCATGCCCGTGCTGATCTTGCGCTACTTCATCGTAGGCAAGCACTTGAGGGGACCCGTAAATGAGTTCCATGGGGATAACTGCTTCTACCCCGTAGACTAAGGAGAAGGGAGTCTACCTGGTAGCTCGGTTAGGTGTCGTTCTGAGGGACCAGAGAACTACCGGAAGCTCCTCAATCCACCGCCTGCCGTGCTTCTGCAGCGTATCAAAAGTTCTTGTCTTGAGTCCACGAAGCACTTTAGCGTTCGCCCTCTTAGCTTATCCATTGCTCCGAGGGTGTGCCATAGAAGTGAATGAGATTTTGGATCTAAGGGTGTGAATATATTGCATGAAGGCATGGCTCGTGAACTGGGTGCCGTTGTCTATGATGATCCTTGCCGGAACTCCCAAACGATACACCAATTCTTTCAAGAACATGATAGCTGACTGAGCACTCAACTTTCTGATGGCAGTAAATTCCGACCACTTTGTAAACTTGTCGATGTCAACGAACAATAATTCAAAGCCCGCGACTGCACAGGAGAAGGGGCCGAGGATATCGAGCACCCAGACCGAAAATGGCCATGATAGAGGGATTGTCTGAAGGGCTTGGGCATGCAAGTGTATTCTCTTGGAATGGAACTGACAGGTGCTACCTCTTGAGCACTGCGTTGGTTTTCCCTTGAAGAGGAAAGGGTGATGCAGTATAGTAGCATAAGTATTTCCCTCAGTTTTTGAGAACCAAGGTATCAATCTAGTAGGAGATCACGCTCAAGTCCCACGCACCTACACAAACAAATAAGAACCTCACAACCAATGCGATAAATGGGCTGTCAAGCCCTTCACGGTCACTTATGAGAGTGAGATCTGATAGATATGATAGATAATATTTTTGGTATTTTTATGATAAAGATGCAAAGTAAATAAATGGCAAAGGAAAGAACTAAGTATTGGAAGATTAATATGATGGAAGATAGACCCGGGGGCCATAGGTTTGACTAGTGGCTTCTCTCAAGAGCGTAAGTATTACGGTGAGTAAACGAATTACTGTCAAGCAATTGATACAATTGAGCATAGTTATGAGAATATCTAGGTATGATCATGTATATAGGCATCACGTCCGCGACAAGTAGACCTAAACGATTCTGCATCTACTACTATTACTCCACACAGCGACCACTATCCAGCATGCATCTAGAGTATTAAGTTCATAAGAATAGAGTAATGCTTTAAGGAAGATGACATGATGTAGAGGGATAAACTCATGTAATAAGATATAAATCCCATCTTTTTATCCTCGATGGCAAAAATACAATACGTTCCTTGCTGCCCCTATTGTCACTGGGAAAGGACACCGCAAGATTGAACCCAAAGCTAAGCACTTCTCCCATTGCAATAAAGATCAATCTAGCAGGCCAAACAAAACTAATAATTCAAAGAGACTTGCAAAGATAAACCAATCATAAAGAGATCATATGTCAGTAATATCATACCACAGATCTCGAAACAAGAGATACGAAGATTAGGAGAGGAATCAAGAGATGCCATCTAAGCTAGTAACTATGGACCTGTAGGTCTCAACTAAACTACTCACACATCACCAAAGAGGCCATGGAGTTGATGTAGAGGCCCTCCGTGATGAATGCCCCCTCCGCTGGAGCTCCGGAAAAGGCCCCAAGATGGGATCTCTCGGGTACAGAAGGTTGCGGCGGTGGAATTAGGTTTTTGTGGTGCTCCTGGATGTTTCAGGGGTACGTGGATATATATAGGAGGAAGAAGTATGTCGGTGGAGCAACGGAGGGCCCACGAGGGTGGAGGCCACGCCGAAGGGGGGTAGGCGCGCCCCTGCCTCTTGCCTCTTTCCCTTGTTTCTTGACGCCCAGTCCAAGTCTCCTAGATCACGTTTGTTGAGAAAATCATGTTCCCGAAGGTTTCATTCCGTTTGGACACCGTTTGATATTCCTTTTCTTCGAAACCTTAAAATAGGCAAAAAACCAACAATTTGGGTTGGTCCTCCGATTAGCAGGTTTGTCCCAAAACTGATATAAAAGTGTAAAATAAAGCCCAATGACATCCAAAATAGATAATATAATAGCATCGAGCAATCAAAAATTATAGATACGTTGGGGATGTATCAAGCATCCCCAAGCTTAATTCTTGCTCGTTCTCGAGTAGGTAAATGATAAAAGAAGAATTTTTGATGTGGAATGCTTTCTAACATATTTCTTAATGTAATTTTTCTTTATTGTGGCATGAATGTTAAGATCCGAAAGATTCAAGATAAAAGTTTAATATTGACATAAAATAATAATACTTCAAGGATACTAACTAAGCAATTATGTCTTCTCAAAATATCATGGCCAAAGAAAGTTATCCCTACAAAATCATATAGTCTGGCTATGCTCTATCTTCACCACACAAAATATTTAAATCATGCACAACCCCGATGACAAGCCAAGCAATTGTTTCATACTTTTGATGTTCTCAAACTTTTTCAATCTTCACGCAATATATGAGCGTGAGCCATGGATATAGCACTATGGTGGAATAGAATGGTGGTTGTGGAGAAGACAAAAAGGAGAAGATAGTCTCACATCAACTAGGTGTATCAACGGGCTATGGAGATGCCCATCAATAGATATCAATGTGAGTGAGTAGGGATTTCCATGCAACGGATGCACTAGAGCTATAAGTATATGAAAGCTCAACAAAAGAAACTAAGTGGGTGTGCATCCAACTTGCTTGCTCACGAAGACCTAGGGCATTTTGAGGAAGCCCATCATTGGAATATACAAGCCAAGTTCTATAATGAAAAATTCCCACTAGTATATGAAAGTGATATCATAGGAGACTCTCTATATGAAGAACATGGTGCTACTTTGAAGCACAAGTGTGGAAAAGGATAGTAGCATTGTCCCTTCTCTCTTTTTCTCTCATTTTTAGTTTGGGCCTTCTTTTTTTCTTTTTGTCCTCTTTTCTCCTTTTTTTATTTTTCGTCCGGAGTCTCATCCCGACTTGTGGGGGAATCATAGTCTCCATCATCCTTTCCTCACCTGGGATAATGCTCTAATAATGATGATCATCACACTTTATTTACTTTACAACTCAATACTTATAACAAAATATGACTCTATGTGAATGCCTCTGGCAGTGTACCGGGATGTGCAATGATGCATGAGTCACATGTATGAAGAATTATGAACGGTGGCTTTTCCACAAGTACGATGTAAACTACATGATCATGCAAGCAATATGACAATGATGAAGGGTGTCATAATAACGGAACGATGGAAAGTTGCATGGCAATATATCTCGGAATGGCTATGGAAATGCCATAATAGGTAGGTATGGTGGCTGTTTTGAGGAAGGTATATGGTGGGTTTATGGTACCGGTGAAAGTTGCGTGATACTAGAGAGGCTAGCAATGGTGGAAGGGTGAGAGTGCGTATAATCCAGGGACTCAACATTAGTCATAAAGAACTCACATACTTATTGCAAAAATCTATTAGTTATTGAAACAAAGTATTACGCGCATGCTCCTAGGGGGATAGATTGGTAGGAAAAGACCATCGCTCGTCCCCGACCGCCACTCATAAGGAAGAAAATCAATAAATAAATCATGCTCCGACTTCATCACATAACGGTTCACCATACGTGCATGCTACGGGAATCACAAACTGCAACACAAGGTATTCCTCAAATTCACAACTACTCAACTAGCATGACTCTCATATCACCATCTCCATATCTCAAAACAATTATCAAGTATCAAACTTCTCATAGTATTCAACGCACTTGTATGAAAGTTTTTATTATTGCCATGTTGTTCTAAAGGACTCTCAAAATACTATAAGTGAAGCATGAGAGAACAATAGTTTCTATAAAACAAATCCACCACCGTTCTCTAAAAGATATAAGTGAAGTACTAGAGCAAAAACTATATAGCTCAAAAGATATAAGTGAAGCACATAGAGTATTCTAATAAATTTCAAATCATGTGAGAGTATCTCAAGAGGTTTTTACATCAAGGATGATTGTGTTAAACTAAAAATCAAAGACTCAAATCATACAAGACGCTCCAAGCAAAACACATATAATGTGGTGAATCAAAATATTGCTTCAAGTAAAGTTACCGATAGACGAAGACGAAAGAGGGGATGCCTTCCGGGGCATCCCCAAGCTTAGGCTTTTTGGTGTCCTTGAATTTTACCTTGGGGTGCCATGGGCATCTCCAAGCTTAGGCTCTTTCCACTCTTTCTTCCATAATCCATCAAATCTTTACCCAAAACTTGAAAACTTCACAACACAAAACTCAAAATAGAAAATCTCGTGAGCCCCGTTAGCGAAAGAAAACAAAACACCGCTTCGAGGTACTGTAATGAAATAATTATTTATTTATATTGGTGTTAAACCTACTGTATCCCAACTTATATATGGTTTATAAACTCAGCCATAGATTCATCAAAATAAGCAAACAACACAAGAAAAACAGAATCTGTCAAAAACAGAATAGTCTGTAGTAATCTGTAGCTAACGCAACTTCTGGAACCCCAAAAATTAGGACGACCTAGAAATTTGTTTATTGATCAGCAAGCAATTGGAATCACTATTTTATCACGTTCTGGTGATTTTTAACAATTGTTTTCGTGAACAGAAAGTTTCTGGAAATTACAGCAAGATCAAATAACTATCATCCAAGAAGATCCTATAGGTTTAACTTGGCACAAACACTAATTAAAACATAAAACCACATCAAACAGAAGGTAGATGGATTATTTATACTAAGCAAGGAAAAATATTGGGTTGTCTCCCAACAAGCGCTTTTCTTTAAAGCCTTTTAGCTAGGCATTGATAGATTTCAATGATGCTCACATGAAAGACAAGAATTGAAGCACAAAGAGAGCATCATAAAACATGTGACAAACACATCTAAGTCTAACATACTTCCTATGCATAGGCATCTTATAGGCAAAAAAATTATCATAGCAAGCAAAAACTAGCATATGCAAGGAAGGGAAAGAAACAATAGCAATCTCAACATAACGAGAGGTAATTTAGTAACATGAAAATTTCTACACCATATTTTCCTCTCTCATAATAATTACATGTAGGATCATAAGCAAATTCAACAATATAGCTATCACATAAATATTTTCAACATGATCCACATGCATGCAAAGTTGACACTCTTCCAAAATAGTGGGATTAACATTAACTAAAGTCATGACCTTCCAAACCCACTTTTATCAAAAATTTCATAAGATTGAACATTCTCCAAATATGTGGGATCTAAAGTTGACACTCTTCCAAACCCACTTTCAATATTATTGCAAACATTATTATCAATCTCATATTCATCATGGGGCTTAAATAAATTTTCAAGATCAAAAGAAGAATCACCCCAATCATGATCATTGCAACAAGTAGTAGACATAGCAAAACTAGCATCCCCAAGCTTAGGGTTTTGCATATTATTAGCACAATTGACATCAAGAGAATTTATAAAACATCATTGCAATCATGCTTTTCATCGAAGGAACTATCAAGTATGGGTGCAATAGCAACGATCTCATGTTTAACATAAGGAACTATAGCAAATTCATCTTCATAAATATTGGCATCATGGCCACAAGAATAGCAAGCATCATGTTCATCAAGGGATATTTCAATCAAATCATCGGAATCATAATTATCTATAGATTCATGCATATCATTATTTTCTTCCAAAGCAACGGTCATTCTTTCAATAAATTCTTTGACATAGACATTATGAGCATAGTTTTCATAGCAATATTTAAGTATGTCAAAATTTTCAGATTCGTAGAGAGTAATATCATACTTTTCAATCAAAGAAGCAACTTCATAAGCACCCTTAAAAGCAACAAATTCTTCAATTTGTTCGATATCATAGTAACTATAAACACCCTTTGCATAAGAAGATAAGATTTCATTATCATTAAACTCACATAGGTAGGGAGGTGTTTTTTAGGGTTCTTAGAGCAACAAGTAAAATCACAAATTTCACAAAGATTCCAAGCATAACATAGCAATCTGTTTATTTGATCCCATAAGAGTCTCCCTTTTTCAGAACATGGTGACGCACAAAATGAGCATGCTCATCTAAAGATTTCCCATCAACTAGGCTAGTTGGGGTTTCAGCACGAGCGCATAAGGATCGAAGATGATCCAAGTAGAACACTTTAAGTGGATCCATATCAATAGATTTTTAGCAAGCAAAGATGCAAGCAAATAGAAGGCACATGGAAACACAAACAAAAGATACATATGGGAAGAAGGGAAAAAGGCGAAATAAAATGGCAAGGGTGAAGTGGGGGAGAGGAAAACGAGAGGCAAATGGCAAATAATGTAATGCGAGAGATAGGGATTGTGATGGGTACTTGGTATGTTGACTTTTGCGCAGACTCCCCGGCAACGGCGCCAGAAATTCTTCTTGCTACCTCTTGAGCACTGCGTTGGATTTCCCCGAAGAGGAGAGGATGATGCAGCAAAGTAGCAAGTATTTCCCTCAGTTTTTGAGAACCAAGGTATCAATCCAGTAGGAGGCCTCGCAGAGTCCCTCGTACCTACACAAAACAATAGCTCAACGCAACCAACGCGATTAGGGGTTGTCAATCCCTTCACGGTCACTTACGAGAGTGAGATCTGATAGAGATGATAGATAATATTTTTGGTTGATATAAAGATGCAAGGTAAAATAAAAGCAAAGCAATAATAAAGTGGTGGTCAGTGCAGAGGGGTTAGTTACCACATCAACAGTTGAAGATATTGCAACAGCAGTAGCAGTGGAACATTCAGCAACAGAAGTAGCATTATCACGCTCAATGCATTTAAGACATGGTGGTTCAAATCCTTCCTGAGCGGAACTGATCTGTTCGGCGCGAAGTGACTCGTTTTCCTTTTGAAGATCTTCATGAGCCGCTCTCAATTTCTCAAGTTCTTGCTTCCTTTGAAGATAATCATAGGAAAGCTTTTCATGAGTTGTTGAGAGAGTATCAAGACGATCTTCAAGTTCCTGATACATAACGTGAAGATTTTTTATGTCTTCAATTAAGGATTCAGATCGAGTCATTTCAGCACCCAACAGATCATCGCTTCTGTCTAACAGTTTTTGAATATGTTCCATGGCTTTCTGTTGTTCAGTTGCAATTTTAGCAAGTGTTTTATAACTGGGTTTTGAATCACAATCAGAGTCATCGTCACTAGATGTTTGATAGTGAGTAGTGCGTTTGTTTACCTTGGTACCGCGTGCCATGAAGCAGTAGGTAGGAGTGGATTAGTCCTTGTCATTTGCATCAGTGTCGGTGATGAAATCATTGTCTTCAGTGTTGAAGATGGACTTGGGGACGTATGCTGTAGCCAGACTTGCAATGCCAGAATCAGACTCCTCCTCAGACTCCACCTCTGCCTCCTCAGAAGTGGACTCCTCCTCTGAATCCATTTCCTTGCCAACAAACGCACGTGCCTTGCCAGATGAGCTCTTCTTGTGTGATGAAGACTTTGAGGAAGACTTGGAAGAAGACTTTGTGTATTTCTTATTCTTCTTATCATCTGAGTCATATTCCTTGCTCTTCTTGTTTCTGTTCTCATTGTCCCACTGTGGACACTCAGAGATGAAGTGTCCAGTTTTCTTGCACTTGTGACATGTTTTCTTCTTGTAGTCATGAGCAGAAGCTTCATCATTCCTTGAGCTTGATCGTGAAGATTCTGAAGCCTTTCTTCTTGGTGAATTTTTGGAACTTCTTCACTAGCATTGCAAGTTCCCTTCCAATGTCTTCAGGATCATCAGAACTGCTGTCAGATTCTTCTTCAGATGAGGAGACAGCTTTTGCCTTCAAGGCACGAGTTCGCCCATAGTTTGGACCGTAGATATCTCTTTTCTCAGAAAGCTGAAACTCATGTGTGTTGAGCCTCTCAAGTATGTCAGATGGATCGAGTGTCTTGAAATCAGGACGTTCTTGAATCATCAGGGCTAGGATGTCAAACGAACTATCAAGTGATCTCAGCAGCGTCTTGACGACTTCATGTTTGGTAATCTCAATGGCGCCGAGGGCTTGAAGCTCATTTGTGATGTCAGTGAGTCGGTCAAATGTGTGCTGGACATTCTCATTGTCATTTCGCTTGAAGCGGTTGAAGAGGTTGCGAAGGACACTGATTCTCTGATCTCTCTGGGTTGAGATGCCTTCATTGACCTTGGAGAGCCAGTCCCAGACCACTTGGATGTCTTCAAAGCACTCACACGGCCATACTGTCCTTTGGTCAGATGACCACAGATGATATTCTTGGCAGTAGAGTCCAGTTGAACGAATTTCTTGACATCAGCAGCAGTGACACCTTCTCCAGCCTTGGGAACGCCGTTCTCGACGACATACCATAGGTCGACGTCAATGGCTTCAAGATGCATGCGCATCTTATTCTTCCAGTAGGGATATTCAGTTCCATCGAAGACGGGGCAAGCAGCGGAGACTTTGATTATCCCTGCAGTCGACATAGCTAAAACTCCAGGTGGTTAAACCGAATCACACAGAACAAGGGAGCACCTTGCTCTGATACCAATTGAAAGTGCGTTATATCGACTAGAGGGGGGTGAATAGGCGATTTTTATGAAAGTCTTCAAAACGTGAGAGTTATGAAGACAAACAGTGAAGATTATGCCTATTACTATGCAGCGGAAGTTAGATTACACTAGGCCAGCCATGGTCAAGTATCAACAAGCGCAATCGCAACGCCCACCCACCCGTCGACCACAACTCGCTCGTCAGCTCGTACACTCTCAGGCACTCCCCACGGCTCCAGGCACGACTACCTATGCAAGCACACCAGCACTCATCCCAACACATCCCCACGTCGTCGACGACCCACACTCAGCATACGCAACACACCACCACCGCAACTGACTCTCACACTAGCGGCCACTCAGCTAAGTCACCACACACGGAACCGTCGACAGCCACCTGCACACCAGTGACCCTCACGCTTGCCCCACAGCCACAACGACTCCTGCTTCGCGCACACGCCCCTTCTCACGCTCTGCCCCTCGTGACCAACTCGTAACGCTCCTGGTTGGAGCGCGCTCAGCGTACCTTTAACACTTAGCGACACCCACAGCTCCGCGACCACTCACAGTTCTCCGACACCACCCACGCACGCTCCCAAGGACCACCCACAGTCTCACCCGCTCACCTTCTCTCTGAGCTACACGGTCACATAGCTCTCGCCCAACCGCTCCACTCCTGCGCTCAGCTCTTCAAGCTCACGCACTCAACCCTCTCACGACCGCTTCACTCGCAATCGCTCACACACCCTGCTTCTGCTTGCTGCCTGCACCCCGCGCCACTCCCTAACCCGTCTGGCCCCGGCACTCCGCACCCACCTCCTCCACCCCCCACGTGTAATACAGTCTCTCACGCATCACCACGCCACCGACACCACGCAGATTCCACAGCTGCACGCCCCACTGCTTCTCTGGCTCTCGGCGCCTGCTCTCAGCGGCTCCTTATCCTCCCCGCCACGACACTCTCCTCTCCGCTCACCCACGCGCTCGCGCGCTGCGGCTTGCCTCACACGCACCAAACAACACAAACACCACAACAACGAACACACCGCTCACACAAAAGCCGTGCACTGAAATCTGAGCAGCCAACCGTTTATGGTTGTGGGGGTGGGCTATTTATAGCCACTTGGCAACCCGACCTGATTTGTCCGAAATGACCCTGGGTCACTAAGGAACTGACACGTGTCTCAACGGTCAGATTTCGAACTCTCATGGCAACTTTACTTGGGCTACAAGCAAAGCTGACTTGTCCGGCTCTGGACAAGATTCGCTCTCATTGTCTTCGCTCGAAGACATAGGTTTTTGATTTAGGCATCACTTCAGTCATTCTGACTGGTTCTCCTGGACCCCACTTAACAGTACGGTGGTTCCTATGACTCAACACAAAAGAAAAAGAACTACGAAAGATCTAAGTCTTCGAGCTCCATAGGCTTCATAACGTGTCTTCTCTTGTCATAGTCTTCAATGTGAATATCTTCATATACCACCTTTGACTTCAATGTCTTCATACATTTTTAGGGGTCATCTCTGGTAGTAAAACCGAATCAATGAGGGACTTCTACCTGTGTTATCCTGCAATTCTCACAAACACATTAGTCCCTCAACTAGGTTTGTCGTCAATACTCCAAAACCAACTAGGGGTGGCACTAGATGCACTTACGGGGTGTTGGGCTGCAACACACACGAGGCCTTTTGGTCCTCGGTTAACCGTTGGAGTATCAAACGAAGTCCAAATGGCACGAAACTTGACAGGCAGTCTACCGGTGGTGAACCAAGGCCGCATGACAAGTATCGGTCCAATCCGAGAACCCTTTACACCCTGCACAGGAAACGAGGTAGAAAGGGACACCGGAGGACATGGGAGCGCCGGATTGCAAAACAGACAATGGGAAAAATGCTCGGATGCATGAGATGAACATCTATACAAATGAAATGCACATGATGACATGATATGAAATGCATGACACGCAAGCAATGACAAGGCAACAACAGTGAATAACTAGAAGACACCTGGCACATCGGTCTCGGGGCGTTACAACTTTTAAACCTATTTGTGTGTTTCCAGCATGAGTCTTGCAGTACAATGCTGGACACCTTCAAAGCTTCCGCAATATAAAGGCGGGGCTGCGACTAAAGCCGAACCCACCAAAAGCCAAGGTACTCCATAGACTCCTCGACAAAATGTTATCGGATATTGCTTTATATGCATCGGTTTGAATTGTGTCTTTGTTCAATAGTTGGGTTGCCCGTCTCCAATGCTTAGCCTTACGTTCCCGATTGTTCGGGTAAGGATAAAGGGAGAACCACTGTGATTGTGCTTCCGGTTCGACTGGTCAAGTGCCTCAGTGGAGAAAGCCGAAAACTGACTGTCACAATAAGTGTAAACTAGTTAGTGATCCGATGACTGTGTTAATTAAACTATAGTTCGATGGAGGTCACCCCATCTTAAACTACGGGCCTTTCATAACATTGGTCGAAGTGTTAACAGCTTGACCTCTACTGATGCCGAACAATAACCGGGGCTGTCGGTGTCAAAACCGGCGGATCTTGGGTAGGGGGTCCTGAACTATGCGTCTAAGGCGGATGGTAACAAGAGGCAGGGGACACGATGTTTACCCAGGTTCGGGCCCTCTTGATGGAGGTAATACCCTACGTTCTGCTTGATTCTTCTTGATGATATGAGTATTACAAGAGTTGATCTACCACGAGATCATAGAGGCTAAACCCTAGAAGCTACCCTATGGTATGATTGTATGTTGTCCTACGGACTAAACCCTCCGGTTTATATAGACATCGAAGGGGGCTAGGGTTACACAGAGTCGGTTACAAGGGAGGATATCTACATATCCGTATTGCCTAGCTTGCCTTCCACGCCAAGGAGAGTCCCATCCAGACAAGGGACAAAGTCTTCAATCTTATATCTTCATAGTCCAACAGTCTGGCCAAAGGATATAGTCCGGCTGTCCGGAGATCCCCTAATCCAGGACTCCCTCATTAGCCCCTGAACCAGGCTTCAATGACGATGAGTCCGGCGTGCAGTATTGTCTTTGGCATTGCAAGGCGGGTTCCTCCTCCGGATACTCCATGGAAGATTTTGAACACAAGGATAGTGTCTGGCTCTGCAAAACAAGTTCCACTTACCACCATAAAGAGAATAATATTTCCACAAATCTAATCTGCTGACACGTTTTGATAGCATGACATCACGCCATGGCCCGGTCATTATTCGAACCGTTTTTCTCAACCAGCACCGCACATATCGCGAGGCGGTTTTCTTGACACGTCTTGTCAAAGCAGAGATCGTGTTCCCCTTATTACGGGATTCTCATCAATACGAACGTGGGTAACCCAACCGTGCCTGTTGGTATGACTCCTCGATTTTAGGCGAGTCCAAAAAGGCCGCGAGGAGGACGCTTGACATTCACCCTTTTTATAAAGAGGCCACGACATGTCCCTTTTTCCTCTCGCACTCAATCGAATCTTTCCCCCACCTCGAGTTCCAACACCCCAGGCTTAGGTCAGGCGCTTCGGACATTCAACAATGTCCAGATCCAACCTCCAAGGTCGGTGGATGCCTTCCTTTGTCATAGAGGAGGACATCAAGAAGCTGAGAGAGGCCAGATACCTGACCGCTGAAATTTCGCACAGGCTGCCCGCCCGAGGGCAGGCCATCCCCACTCCCGAGCCCAACGAGAGTGTTGTGTTTGTCTCTCACTTTCTCCTAGGACTAGGCCTCGCTTCGGATCCCTTTGTTAGGGGACTCATGTTATATTATGGCTGGATTTCCACGATCTGGCCCCGGATTCCCTCCTTCACATCTCGTCGTTCATCGTCGTATGTGAGGCCTTCCTCCGCATTACCCCTCACTTCGGCCTGTGTCTCAAGACCTTCAATGTGAAGCCGAAGATGATCAAGGGGTGGCACGCAGAGTGCGGAGGTGTCGTAATAAGCAAAAGCGCTGATGCTCCATGGCCAGAGGGTTCCTTCCCAGAGGTGTCCAGTTTGTGGCAGCGGGAGTGGTTTTATATCACAGCTCCCTGAAGTGCCATGTGGGCAGCCATCCCTGCCTTTCGCTTGGGCCCCCCACCACAACTGACATCATGGATCAGCGAGGGGCTAAACTGGGGTCCAGTAAAGGATGTGCCGATATTGCAGTCACATCCGAGATCTCATTGAGAGAGACGTCAACCTGGTCACGGTGATGCAGGTCATGCTAGTTCGCCAGGACCCGCCTTGCAAATGGAGACCTCTCCGTATGTGGGAGTTCAACCCAGAGGGACCGCAAATCATTCAACACTTCCTTGGCATGACGCTCAAGGAGATGTACAAGTTGTTCTTCGGATCACAAATAAAGTGTCCGGACACCACCGAGGATGCGGGTATGAGCTGTAATCGCCCGGATACCCAAGTAAGTAATCCCATGGCCGAACACACTGTTTCTCTTATTCATCATAACATCATTCTGAAAAGTCACTCTTTGACCAGGACTAGGTAACAAAGGCGAAGATGATCAGGTGTCCGGCCCCCCTTCCCGAGGGCTTGGCCAATCCAGTACTAGACAGAATGCTGGAGCCGGCGCCTTATCAAGTGCCCTCGAAGGAAGATAAAGGGGGAATAAAGAGGCCGAAAATGAGCCTCGCTCACTACTCGTCCCAACCAGGGGAATGAGAAGCTCCGCGAAGGAGGATAACCAGGGAGAAGAATCTGACATTCCCTCTCCCCGAGGAAAGAAAAGGACCAACTCTGAAGATCCGGAAACAGAGGTTTCCAAACGGGGGAAGAAATCTTCGCTAGAGGGTCCTGCCTCGGGGGGTACCCTTGCCGCACAGTGTCCGCAAGATAATCAGCCCTCTACCGAGATGTAAGTAATCGAAAAGTACTTAGTAGTGAAAATATCCTTCCTTACATCTGAAGACAATAACCGAAGCTTATATCTTGTAGTTCGGATCGTAGCCCTTCTCGACAGAGTTCGTCTTCGGGGGATCTTCTTCCGGAGATGATGGAGAGCGAAACACCTCCCCCTGCCACCCCGCCTCAAGAGGCGGGCGACCTTGAAGTGTCGTCGTGGAGGGTTTCTCCTGATCCGCCAAGGCCAGGGGGTAATCCCTTGGCCACCCGGAGTCATCAGTATTCGGCTCCTAAAGAGAGCAACAGAAAGAATCCGGGACCGTACAGTGTGCGGTCGGATGCACAGAAGGATCTTCTGGAGCAAGCGGCCATCTCAGAAGCGCATCGTACGCTAATGGGCACGGTAATTGAAAGGATTTTGTCCGCTGAAAGCGGATTGCATGAAGCTTTTATGAGTCTGCTGAAAGGCTTTGGGGTACGTGAAATAGTGTATATTTTTGATGGTACTGCACACGTTAGGTGTGCCCTATGTAGATAGTGGCCCCTGAGACTCTGGTTGTCGTCGAAAACGGTGGCAAACAGAGGATCATAGTCCCAGGTAATAACTAGACCGCCTTTATGTGCAGGTGGCTGAAGCTCCGGTGGCTAGCCGGACTGATGGGTTGGCCGAGCTAAAGCGGCAACTTGATGCGGCAGATGTCGACATCGTGCTTGTCAACAAGCGGCTTGATGAGGCACATGGTCAGTGATTTCTCCGGTGATCAAGGCATAGTAAGAGGAGCAGGATGCCAATATCTTTAATATGTTGTGACTGCAGATGGAGCTGCCACCGTGGAGACCCTTCAGGCAGAGCTTGCCCGAGCCAAGGAACGAGCAGGGAATAGTGATGCGGCCGCTCTAAGGGCGGTCGAAGAGCTGCGGGCCAAACAGTCCGCACATTGCCAGAGCAAGGAAAGGATAGCCAAGATGGCCATTGAGTTGAAAGATGCCGCTAACTGTTACCAGCTTCTTGAAAAATAAACACCGAGCGAGGGCGATGGGCCTAGAGAAGGCCATGGTAGCAGCCAAGGAAGCCCGCTCTAAAATTAGAGCGACGAAGGAGGAGCTGCATCAAGCTGCGGATATCGTGGCTGGGAAGCCCTTCTTGTTGCGGTCTAAGTTTGGAGATCCGAAGTATACTCCTCTTGATCAACTATGGAGTTCTGCGGACGCCTACGTGGATTTGGCGGCAAGTGCTGCTGATGCGGCCGAGTACTTCAAGGATCAAGGAGATCCCGAAGTGGAAAAGCTGTTCTGGTCATAGTTCCATGCTCCAGTGTGTCCGCTGTTGTTGAATGAGCAAATGGCCGAGTGGGCCGAGCTCCATAGGTTGTCCGGACTCGCCGTGAGGTCCGTTGTGGATCATCTGTGGCCGGGAGGGCCAAGGCCGAATAGTTACTTTAGTTTGGTGCAACAATTCCTTGGTGATGTGCCGCACATTGATGCTATGAAGAGGTCGGCGTTCATAGAGGGTGCGCGGATGGCCTTTGCCCATCTCAAGACATACTGGGCAGAGATGGAGGCCACCACTGTTGCAACACAGGGTTCGGCAGTGGGCCGTGTGGCTGCCGAGCACTACTTTGAAGAAGTTCTTGAAGGCGCTCGTTCGATAGAGGCTCAGTGCTCGAAGAATATTATGTTCTAGTGACATGTACTCCCATTGTAAAAACAATGTTTTATTGAGTTATCAAGGCTGTGTTTATACTTTTGCCTGAAAGTATTATGATGCCTCCTGTGCGGCCGTTTATGTATATATGTATATAACCTGAAAGTTTGCAGTCGTCGGCTTCCGCCCCCACGCATATAATGCAGAGGTGTTCGCAAAAAATGCGTATTCACACTTGATCCAACGTCTTGGTCCATTAAGGAGGTGGTAGCGCAGCGAACGAGGCCATCGGACTATATCGCTTTAATACTTTCACTTAGCCATAGGAGTTTGACGGTGGGGCTACTATATAGCCCCTGGTACTTATCCGCTCGTCCGAATACGGGGCTCATACGTACATGACCGGGAAACGGCCCTTCGTTAATGCGGAGGAATCCCGAAGATTCTGCTGAGTCATCGAGTGGTTGACCAGTCTCGCGCTATATAATGACAGTCGATTTTCGGCTTTCTCTACTGAGGTGCTCATCCGGATGAACCAGGGCACAATCGCAGTAGTTCTCCTAGTGTTACCTTAGACGATATAGCGGAACGTAAGGTACCAAAACATGGGAGCTGTGCAAACCCAACATTTGACCAAAGACATGATTCGGAGCTGATGCATATAAGGCCAAACTCGTGACGCCGAACACTCCCTAAGGTATTCGGTCTTTATAACATATGCCGGGCTGAACAATGCCCTTAATAATAAACCCCGGGTGTCCAGGTACGTGCAATATCCTGATGTGGCCACATGCCAATACGTCGGCATCCTTCTCGGTTGTATTGAGTATTCGGAGGATGTGAAAAACAAGAGAAAGTAAAAAAGGTTTACGCAGGGTCTTAATCTAAAAAGAAACCTTTGAGCGGGTCCCTGCTGCACGTCTGCGCCTGTGTCTCTGTTGTGCCGTGTCCTGGACGGGTGTAGCACGATTGTCATCTGTAAAAGAGAAGAACTTAGGTGAAAGTTGCCGTGCCAAAAAATTGGTTATTATCAATAAACCATTAAAATTTAAGATAAGTAAAGTTGAGCCGGACTAGCCCTGATTACATGCGGGAAGCCCCTGGTACCGTCTAGGAGGGCTTGATCATCAAACCAATCTCATGTATATGTAGTGGTGCACCGGACTCGTCTAACCGTGTCCGTGGTCTTGACGACCTGTCATTTTTTCTGGTTGGTGAGGCCATCTAGTGCTCGGCGGCTAAAGCCGCTGCACATTCTTCCGCGCGTAGAGCACGCTCAGTGTTTCTGCTAACTGTGATGGTGCCACGTGAACTGGGCATCTTAAGCTTGAGAGAAGTGTAATGCAGGATTGCATTAAAATGAGCGAAAGCCGCTCTTCCGAGTAGTGCCTGATAGCCGCTTCGGAATGGAGTGATGTAGAAAGTTAACCTTTCGCTTCAGAAGTTGTCGGAAGAACCGAATACAACCTCTAGTAATAGAGAGCCCGTGCAGCGGGCCTCTAGGCCTGGTATTACTCCCTCGAAGGTAGTAGTACGGTGGATTATTTTTGTCGAGTCTATCCCCATTTTGCGGACTTTGTCCTGATATATCAGATTTAGACCACTGCCGCCGTCCATGAGGACTCGTGTGAGATGGTGTCCATTTATTATTGGGTCTAACACCAAGGCCGCCAATCCTTCGTGCCGAATGCTTGTCGCGTGATCCCTGCGATCAAAGGTGATCGGGCAGGCCAACCAGGGGTTGAACCTAGGGGTGATGGGCTCTATGGCGCGTGTGTCTCGGAGTGCATGTTTGCTCCTCCTCTTCATCACATGGATCATGTTGACTGTTTTAACCTCAGGTGGGAATTTTTTCTGTCCTTCAGTGCTTTGCTGGCGAGGCTCGTCCTCGTCTTCGCTTGGTGTCTCCCCCTTGTGTTCAGCGTTGAGCTTACCTGCCTGCTTGAAGACCCAGCATTCTCTATGGGTGTGATTTGCAGGTTTATCGGGGGTGCCATGAATCTGACATAGTTTGTCAAGAATCTTGTTTAGGCTAGACGGTCTGTCTCTGCTGCCTTTGAAAGGCTTTTTCCGCTGACCTGGTCGAGAGCCCTTGAATCCGGCGTTTACCGTCATATTATACGGGCTATCTTCTTTATTTCGACGCTTGCTTTTATTGCGTCGTGGTTTTCCATTGCTGTCCCTGACTTCGGATGTACTTGGGTCGCTGGTGCTACTGCAGGCTAACCAGCTGTCTTCGCCCGCGCAAAAGCGGGTCATGAGACTTGTTAGAGCTGCCATTGTTCTCGGTTTTTCTTAGCCAAGGTGTCTGGCGAGCCATTCGTCTTGGAGGCTGTGTTTGAAAGCTGCTAAGGCTTCAGCATCCGGACAGTCGGCGATTTGGTTCTTGTTGGTGAGAAACCTGTTCCAAAGCTTTCGGGCGGACTCTTCGGACTGTTGAATTATATGACTTAAATCGTTTGCATCCGGAGGTCGGACGTAGGTCCCTTGAAAATTAGCCCGAAAAGCGTCCTCAAGCTCCTCCCAACTTCTAATTGAATTTTCGGGGAGGCTTTTTAGCCAGTGCCGAGCTGGTCCTTTAAGCTTGAGGGGCAAGTATTTAATGGCATGGAGATCGTCTCCGCGAGCCATATGGATATGGAGGATAAAGTCCTCAATCCAGACCCCAGGGTCTGTGGTCCCGTCGTACGCCTCTATGTTCACTTGTTTGAATCCTTCTGGGAATTCGTGGTCCAGCACCTCATCGGTGAAACATAGGGGTGTGCGGCACCCCTGTACTTGGATGTACCATGGTGTTCGGATGGTTGTGGTATTTTGTTTTGATTTTGTGTCGGAGCATGCTTCCGAGATCCATAGATGGATCCGGTCGTACCGGATTTTTGGCGCAAGTCCTCATGTACATCGTGTGTTGACTTGTGTGCGTATTTGTTATCTGCTCTATCACGGTCACAAGGTGGTGTATCCGACCGGTTGGCCATTTCATTTTTTGGCTGTGTGGGCTCTAAGGCCTCGTCGTCGAATTCAGGTAACAGCTTGCGCTTTGGATAGCTCTTTGTGTGGCAACTTCCACCATACTTTGCTTCGTTGTCGAGCACTTTGTTCCACTTGCTGTTGAGTGTATTTTGTGCGGCCTTAAGCCTTTGCTTCTGCTTCTTCAGACTCCTCGCTGTGGCAATAAGCCTTCTACGGAGGTTCTCTTGCTGCAAGTGCGTTTCCGGGATGATGTGTGCATCTTCGTCTGGACTGTTTTCCTCCCCAGAGGGGGTTTGATGAGGTTTATACTCGGCGTCGTCGTGTTCGGACGTTGGATCCGTACTATGTTCGCCGCTTGTAGCTTCATTGTTCTTTGCCGCCGGGGCAATGTGGTCGTTGTTTCCTCTGGAGTCGACTGGAGTGTTATTTTCTCTTGCACTGTTATCGCTGTTTTTGCTATGGCGGGACTTAGAGCGGCGCCACTAACGTCGACGCTTGGGTTGCTTCTTGGAGGGGCCATCCTCCGCTGTCTCTTCTCCATTGCCTTCTTTGGGTGTATCCACCATGTATATGTCATGTGATGATGTGGCTATCCGGCGCCCTGTGGGCGCTGGTTCCTGTTCGTCTCCTACATCTTCATCCATATCGTCGATGTCTTCGGAGTCGAAGT
>NW_024111694.1:0-59165 GCF_003073215.2 Triticum urartu | reverse complement strand
TTCTTTCTTGTTCTTTCTGAGTGTCACGCTGGGATCATAAGGTGTTGGAGAAGGCTTGCTATCCATAAAACCGAATCGGTTCAAGACCTTCTCAACATAGTGAGATTGCGTTAATGTAATCCCACTCTCATCCTTAATAAGTTTGATGTTTAGAATTACATCGGCTTCTCCCAGATCTTTCATGTCAAAAGTTTTTGATAGAAAAGACTTGACCTCATTAATTGCATTAATGTTTGTACCAAAGATCAGTATGTCGTCCACATACAAACATAATATGACACTATTTCCCCCACCATGGCGATAGTAAACACACCTATCAGCCTCGTTAATGACAAATCCTGTAGAAGTCAAAGTTCTTTCAAACTTCTCATGCCATTGCTTAGGTGCCTGTTTCAGACCATACAAAGATTTTAACAACTTGCACACCTTTCTCTCTTCACCCTTTACCACAAACCCGTCAGGCTGATCCATATAGATCTCCTCTTCCAACTCTCCATTGAGAAAAGCTGTCTTTACATCCATTTGATGAATGATAAGACCATAAGAGGCAGCCAAGGAAAGTAACACTCGAATGGTGGTCATTCTAGCAACGGGTGAATAGGTGTCAAAGTAATCTTCGCCTTCTTTCTGAGTGTAGCCCTTGGCCACTAGCCGCGCCTTGTATTTATCAATAGTACAATCAGGCTTTAGCTTCTTTTTGAACACCCACTTACAGCCCACAGGTTTACAACCATATGGTCTATCAGTTAGTTCCCAAGTTCCATTAGAAAGAATTGAGTCCATCTCATTATGAACAGCTTCTTTCCAATCATCTACATCCGGAGATGCATATGCTTCTGCAATCGTCTTGGGTGTGTCGTCCACAAGGTATACAATGAAATCATCACCAAAGGATTTTGCGATCCTTTGTCTCTTGTTCCTTCTAGGAACTTCATTGTTATCCTTCTCAAGGACTTCCTCATGTGATTGTTCGAAATATTCATCAGTTGTACTAGATTCAGGAATTATCTCAGAAGAAAATCTAGCAATGCTATGCATATCTTTCATAGGAAATATGTTCTCAAAAAATGTTGCATCACGAGATTCCATTATAGTATCAACATGCATATCAGGTACTTCAGATTTTACCACTAAAAACCTATAAGCAATGCTCCGTTGAGCATACCCTAGAAAGACACAATCCACTGTCTTTGGTCCAAGTTTGCGTTTCTTAGGAATAGGAATATTGACCTTTGCCAAACATCCCCAAGTGCGCAAATAAGAAAGTGATGGTTTCCTCCCAACCCACTCCTCATAAGGGGTTTTCTCTTTATTATTGTTGGGAACTCTATTCAGGACATGACATGAAGTCAATAGAGCCTCCCCCCACCATGCCTTAGATAAACCAGCAGTGTCTAACATGGCATTCACCAAGTCAGTCAATGTGCGGTTTTTCCTCTCGGCCACTCCATTTGATTGAGGTGAATAGGGAGGCGTCCTCTCATGAATAATACCATGTTCCTCACAAAATTCATCAAAAACTTTTGGAAAATACTCTCCACCACGATCGGACCTAAGACGCTTGATCTTTCTCTCTAGTTGATTTTCAACTTCAGCTTTATAGATTTTAAAGTAGTCTAATGCTTCATCTTTAGTTTGCAACAAATAAACATAGCAAAATCTAGTCGCATCATCAATCAAAGTCATGAAATATCTCTTTCCACCTTTTGTCAACACACCATTCATCTTACAAAGATCAGAATGTATGAGTTCTAGAGGTGCCAAGTTTCTCTCCTCGGCAGCCTTATGAGGCTTTCGAGGTTGCTTAGATTGCACACAACTATGGCACTTAGAACCTTTGGCAACTGTGAAGTTCGGAATTAAACTCATGCTGGATAGCCGAGACATTAAACCAAAATTAATATGACATAAACGAGAGTGCCAAATACTTGCATCATCATTAACACCAGCACAAATTTGGTTTATTGACTTATTGCAAAAATCTGAAAGAGAAAAGCGGAACAAGCCTCCGCACTCATAGCCTTTTCCTATAAATTGTCCAAATCTTGACACGATTACTTTATTGGACTCTAAAACTACCTTAAATCCATCTCGACATAGAAGGGAGCCGCTAACTAGATTCTTGTTCATAGTAGGGACATGCTGCACGTTCCTTAGTTGCACGATCTTTCCTGAAGTAAACTTCAGATCCACCGTGCCAATGCCACGAACAGAAGCTTCCTGGAATTTTCTCCGATCTTCGTCGGTCATTCCCTCTGGAGCACCAACACTAGCGTGGAAAACTTTCAGAGCAGTAAGCCAGAGCGTGGTCTTCACCTGCCACCTCTTAAAGTGCACACCGGTAAACTTATCCGGCCTCAGTGCATCAGCGAATCCAGCCATAGTTAACTCAGGAAATTGCCTACAATTAGGTTTTTGGAATGTTGGAATGTTAGGCAAGTTCATGATTAATTCCAGTAAATAATTCATGACTAGAAGAGATACTAGCATGCAAAAATCTAGCAAACTAGAAGAACAGCAAGACATGCATAACAGCAGTAAACACGTAACAGTAGCTGTAGAAACAGACATGAATAGAGGATGTTGGATGTATTGATCGTTAGCTATTATGGGTGCGACAGTGTTGATGACGATGTTGGCGACGATCTGCTGCTGACGGCGATGAATACGACGATGAGTAGCACCGCCCGACTTGGACGGAAGACGACCCGTGATGACGAATTTGAGCAGTCGCGCACAGCGCTTCCCAAAAACCTAATTCGTCCTCTCCCGGTGCAGGATCGCAAAGACGAACGGTTCCGGAGACCTGCTCTCCCACGCGCCGATGCACGCCGGCGTTTGGGATGGAGTAGACTACGATGGCGACGCAAGTTGTGAGATGAGGCAAAACCCTAGGTGTTTTTCGGTGTATCTCTGGCCGCAGCCGGTAGCTGTATATATATTAGGACCAGAGGCGGTATTGTGTCGCGACCACAATCCCAAACCGACTCGGACCGGATTTCGGCGGACCATTCACGCGCATGTCGCATGTACGCCTCGCCACGGCCCGGCGAGGCGAGGCGAGCGAGCGCGCGCGTGTGGTTTTCCCTTTCTCTTCTCACACACCACTTAGAGTGGTAGAGAGAACCCACTATATAAAGAGGTCCAACTCTTCTTCAACTTCCAAGGTGGGCCTAAACTTAGCACCACCACTTGCCATTTTACACATGGGCTTTGAGATTTCAGAAATTGCTATGGGCCTAGCCCATTAATTCTAACAACATGATCTGGATAATCGGTTGCACATCAATAGGCATCTGATTGTCCCCATGCATTATTGTATTCATGCAATGGTTTGCCGACCACACTCGCTCAAATGTTGTCTTCAAGCACAAGAATAAAGTTATTCATATCCGAAGGGAAGTGGTCATTCAGGTTTTTGGAATTCAATCTGGTTCTGAACCCTTTCCTACCGTGAGCAATGAGCCTGCTGTAGTAGCAAAAGTTAAGAAACTCAGCGATAAATATAGATCTGGAAGTAGGAACATTCCAATAGAAAACATTGTCACCATGATGAAGAATGATGAAAGTGAGGAAGGTTTTATTTGTAGTTTCCTGTTTCTGTTCTTCTCAACAATTCTCTGTCCAATCACTGCCAACTACGCAAACTGGAAGCTTCTGTACGGTCTGCATGACATTTTGCAGTTGCATAATGTTCGACGAGAATTTGTCGCGCCGAAGTATCTATGAGCACGAGTATATATCGTAGTGTTTTTTCATAGAATCAAAGGAAGAATGATTTTGGTAGTATTTACTATGCACATGTACAAAGAAAAGCTTTCTCCACGTTCGGTGGCCATAGTTCATGCATGTGGACTTGAGCCTGATGCATGCATGCGTTGCATGCTAATTAGCTTTCTCAATCACAAATATGCCATTTAAATATTCCGGCCACGCACTTGAGTCTGCGGGACAGCCACAAGGGCCTCGGTCAAAAGTACATCAGCTGTACGCGGCTGGATAAGAGGCACCCGAAGCTTCCTTTGTTTCAAATTCACTGGTAGAGATAAGATAAGCATGGACTGCTCCGATTCTCTCGCCAACAATACGGTCATGCAAACAGAAAACTGGCGGCGCTGGTGGGCTGCACGTCGCTCCCTCCGTTACCCTAGCGCCTGCCTATATAAAGGCCAGCAATCTTCACGCAGAAGAGGGGGCGGGGATCGTGAGATCGCATCCCGGGACATCGAGCGAGGAGAAGACGCGTCGACGAAGATGGCAGCCCCGCGGCCATTCAGATGACGAGAAATGACGGCCGCCGAGATGGCGCAAGCCTGGCTGGCACGTAGGCTGTGGCAACCGCGACCCTCTGACGGTCTGACCCCAAGCAGGAGCAAGCATCGATGATGATGGCCGGACAGGAGGAGGTGTCAGCAGCTGGAGGCATCATCAGTTGGCTAGCACGCCCTCATCTCTCTCTTGTTCCCAGAGTATGTGTTTTGTTTTGTTTCAATTGTTTTATCAGGTTTCGCCGGAGGAGGCACGGCCAGAGAGGGGAGGCGAACCCATGCAGCCATCCATCCATCACACGCAGCACCCCATCCATCCATAACTCACGCACCCGAGGCCGTACGGCGGCAGCCAGCCCGTGGTGGCAGCGCCAAGGAGGTGAAGACGCGCCCACGGCAGAAGCGTCCTGGAGATACGCTCGCCGGGTAACCCTGTTCCGCGGCTGTGCGTGCCTTGAGGATGGAGAGACACCCAGGAGGAGACGCGCCCCTGCGGCAGCGTCGATGAGAGTTGGCATCTTGCCGGAGAAGATGTACAGGTGCTGCGGCAGCGCCGAGGCCGATCAGATCAGATGAGGAGAAGCGGCGGCGCCAGGAATGACGACTCGGAAACTGCCCAATCTTGGCCGGCGCGTCGGCAGTGGCCACGACGCCCTCATCACCCTCTTCCTCCTAGTACATGTGTTTTTTTTGTCATTGTTTTTCCAGGGTTCAGGGAGGGGCGGAGCTCACGTACGCAGGACGCAGCAGCGGGAAGGAGGTACGAACGAAGAGAAGACGCGCCCGATGGCGGCAGCTTCGACATGCAGATGAGCGATGCGCATTGAGGGGTTGAAGGGCAACCACGACGCAGCACGTGCGGCAAGGAGATCACGGAGGCCAAAGGAGTGATGCGCTCGTCGCTATGGTGGCAACACACGTCAAGACGCGAGGCCATGGCCATCGCGGGCGCCCTCGCACACACACACGTACCCTTGCCTATCCGGCCGGTGGCTGCGCCGGTGACAAGGAGGACGGGCAGCAAGCAGAACACGCTGGCGAAGAAACACATACACGTACAATGGTCCAAGAGCAGCACCTGGGCATGGAGGTTTGCAGCAGCTCCTCCTGCGTGCCTCGTCTGGGTAGCGGGCAGGAACCCAAGGAGGCACCCTCGAGAGGACTTGAAGATGGTGGCATACATCCATCCATCAGGCCTCGCACCAGGAGGCACCCGAAGGGATCCAGAAGGAACGCCCCAGAAATTGTGGCAGCGATGGCAAGCTGAGGAGGAAGAGATGCCGGCCACGGCGGCGGTCTACCCACGACAGGCGCCTGAGGAGATCAACAAACGGGAGAAGACCAAGCCTCGCTGACTAATTATATTTCTTACTATGCCTTTCATCTATCAGATGCTACACAAGAAGAACAGCTGGAAGGCGGAGGAGTTCGGCACGCACAAACATCAGCAAAGAAGACAAGGTGGAGACGCGCCCCTGGTGGCAGCGACGAGGAGATCGGAGGGCACGCCGGAGATGGAGCCACCCGGTGGCCGTGGAGGACGATGACATGAAGGTCGACGGCACCAAGGTCTCCATCACCCCTCGCGTCCACGTCGTTACCGCGGCGCTGTAGAAGACGACATGGAGCGACGCCACACCGCCGCCCACCATTGATGTCGTCAAGACGGCGCCATGGAGGATGGCGACACGGAGCTCGACATCATGCAGCCCGTCGTCTACCTTGTTACAGCGAAGCGATGCCGTTCGAGATGGAGACCTATGATTCGCTGTCACGCCCTTCGCCCACTTCATCGATACATAGAGGACGAAGCGGCGGAGCCTGCCTGGACACCGCCCGCCGACGACTTCGTCAAGCAGGCGTCGGCAACGACACTGACATGCAGCTCGACATCATGCAGCCCATCGTCTACTTCGTCACACAGGGATGCCGTTCAAGATGGCAACCCAGAGCCCGCCATCACACACCGTTCATTAACTTCATCAAGTAGGCGCCATGAAAGGTGACGACACGAAGCTCAATATCACGCAGCCCGTCCTCTACTTCGTCGCACCAGGGAACGCATGCGTAGACGCCACAAGGCCGCCGCCCTTCACAACGCACACATCCATCCATCAGGAGATCCATCCATTCACCACGCACGTCCTAACAGAAGACTCGCCAGCGCCACATCCATTCATCACCGGCGCTACATCCATCCAACAACGCAGCCCAACCGCTAGCTCTGGCGCCCTACCATGGCGGCCTTCATGGCGCTCGGTGAACACCTCATGGCATACAGGTCGCGACGCATAGATGGCGACCAACAGGGCCACGGTGAACAGGTTCATGGCAAAGGGTACACCGGCATACAGGTTTTGCATCGCGCTCTTGGAGGAGACGAAGTGGCAAAACCGGAGCTCGCTGACGACGCAGCCCGAAACTCGCCTTTCCCTTCACGGCGTACAGGTCCTTGGTGGAACCAATGTCCGCAAGGACGGGTCTAAGACCGGTTCTTCCTTCACGAGGCACGCGTCCCCGACGAACAGGTCAATGGCGTACAAATCCTTCATTGAGCTGGAATTTGCAACGGCGCTGTCCAAGGCCGGTCCCTCCTACGAGAGGTGCACCCACTGTGGCGGACAGAGCAGCGACGTACAGGTCCACGGCGTCGCCAACGTACAGGTCACCCCTGGCGTAGCACCAGCCCAGCGCGAGGTGGCCTCTACAACGCTACCATTCCATGGCCTCATGAGGCGGCCCCCTTTGTCTTGGCGGACCGCCGAATACTCGGCGTCTAGCCGAGATGAGGTGCCAACCACCCCGGCCACGCCCATGTGAGCACACGTTAGTTTTTACACTGACGCCAGTCTCCCCAAACCGTTACACCCGCAAGGCGTAGCCCCTTGAACACCCCGATGAAGCAACAGGTCGTCAAGAAGTCTAAGCCGAGCGTGACCCATGCTACCCCAACACCAACTACTCCAACGCCGCCAAGACCGACGAGGCACGACGGCGAGGGCGGGCGCGGCCACCGCTAAGGCCACGCCACTTGCGGCGCGTGTACCGATGAGGACACGGGCTCTGCCGCTGCCCACACACACATCACCATCATCATGCATGGAGGACGCGAAGCGAAGACGACGAAGACGACCACACGGCTTAATCGGAGGTATCCCGCGGAGCAACCCGCGGGTGTAATTAACCGGGAGCCTTCCGAGGCCCCGGGAACCAGGAGACCGCAATCGCCACAGTCAAGTAGGCCGCGCAAGTAGGCCACGGAGCGCATATGTAAAGGGATCTTGTAATTTTGTTTCTCCAATGAGAGATTAATAAAATGCATGTTTCCCTTTGTTTATTTGTGTACTTAGTACACTGGCACGCCCGGAATTTTTATTTCCCCTAGCGCGCAGAGAGATAGTAATACGATAACCATCGTTGTTTGTTATTATTTTTCGTGTCAAATTGCGTTGTGAAGGGCGGCGGCCTTGTGGCATCTACGCGTGCGTGCCCCTGGTGCGACGAAGTAGAGGACGGGCTGCGTGATATTGAGCTTCGTGTCGTCACCTTTCATGGCGCCTACTTGATGAAGTTAATGAACGGTGTGTGATGGCAGGCTCTGGGTTGCCCACACACACATCACCATCATCATGCATGGAGGACGTGAAGCGAAGACGACGAAGACGACCACACGGCTTAATCGGAGGTATCCCGTGGAGTAACCCGCGGGTGTAATTAACCGGGAGCCTTCCGAGGCCCCGGGAACCAGGAGACGGCAATCGCCACAGTCAAGCAGGCCGCGCAAGTAGGCCACGGAGCGCATATGTAAAGGGATCTTGTAATTTTGTTTCTCCAATGAGAGATTAATAAAATGCATGTTTCTCTTTGTTTATTTGTGTACTTAGTACACTGGCACGCCCGCAATTTTTTATTTCCCCTGGCGCGTAGAGAGATAGTAACACGATAACCATCGTTGTTTGTTATTATTTTTCGTGTCAAACACATAAGTATGATTTCACTGGAGCATGTCGGTTCTAAACAAACGGTTTAAAACCTCTTTCCGCGACGACATTTGGAACCGTCTCCAAGTGAGTGTGGGCGATAGGGGGGGGGGGTCCTTCCCACATGACCCAGAAACCGTCGGGGATATGCCCTCCTGGCATACACGTTCGGCAAAATGAGGTCGTGTGCGACCGACGAGCGCTCAAATACGGAAATACGTACAGTAGAGATAAAAATACAATTATACAGCAAAATTGTTTCCGGTCGCAAGTACATCCCACACAGTCAGTCCCCGCTAAATGTTTCCGTTCGTATGCATATCCCACACAGTCGCTCCAAGGAAAACATTTCCGTTCATAGGTACATCACACACAATTTTTCCAGTTAAACCGTTTGTGTTATTGAATGTATCACACACGGTCCGTAGAAGAAACTGTGTGGCAAAGGTTGTCCATCACACACAGTTTTTATGTGGTAAACGTTTGCGCAAGTTGGCCTAACACAAACAGTTTTCAAGAGAAAGTCATGTGTGATTGTTCATTGATCCAACACGATTTATTTCTAGAAACTGTGTGCGTTGCCTGAGGTCATCGCCCGCGGTATCATTTCAACAACCGTTTGCAATAGCAAAACCCAATTATCATGCTGATTCGCTATTAGTAGCTAATTATCCGATTATTCATAATCCATTTATTAATCTAATTGACATTTCATATTAACACACAATATATTTCATTTCCATATTAAGGAAGCAGAATTTCATAATTGAAATACGTCAGAGTAAAACATGATATAGCTTCAGCACTCAGCTACCCCATTACACAACTGCACCAGCAGCAAGTTCCACATGCAACATGTAGAACCTTTCGAAATTAGCATCATGGACGGTATATAGACAGATGCATCTCATCTGGAAAGCTACTGAAGCGGAAGGCGAATATTGGGCCTTCATTCATGTTGAAGGTCTTTGCAACTTTAGGCCAGTGCCTATGGATGATTGACCGTCCGTCCTTCATCCTCTTCAGGAACACTTCAATATTGAACCGTGGGTGTTGTATGAAAACCTTCCTCGCCTCCTGACCATAGAGATGGTTTGAGAGGTAATCATCAGTGAACTGCTTGGAAAGGCCTGAAAACAAGGATGTGCATAAATATCTTCTCTATATTGAAAATGGGGCAAAGGAATAAAAAAAGGCAAGGTATAATAGTTAGTACCATCTTGTAGTGAACTGATGTCTTCTTCATTGTGCAGACAAAGATCTTGTTATTTTTTGTCGCTAATTTCTTTATCCTAACAATTTTTCTGAGTTTCTTGATTTGATTGATATTCATCGACAACTCATTTCCCCATATGCAAAAAGGGTCGAACAGTGGATCAAAACCTCTGACAGCAGGACCTACATGTGCAAGACCAAATTGTTTATTACAATGGTTCCTGCAATTGCACAATAATGTGCTATTAGACAATGGATCATGCATGTCCTACCTCGATTGTAAACCTCAGTGCTTCCCATTGTTTCCCTGCAACACATATAAGGTAGTTAGTCATCAGGTTAAGTAAGGGTTCGCATGCTATCAGTAAAATATGTTGATGAAAAATAAGCACATTGCAGATTCATCAGATTAATTCAAGCCACACGGAAAACCCATTTACCCAAACAAAGCATGATTAAGAACTAGGAAATATAACACTTGTATATGTTTCTCATGTATTAAGTGCAACCAAATTTGATTTATTCCTCACATGCACAACAATACAAAATTCTACCCGCGACAATTGGACATTGCATTGCAGAATTGAACCAAGCAGTTAACTAAACACCACAATAAATGAACCAAATATTAACTGAGTAGCACATTGCAAAATATAACATACTCCTAATAGAAGATCAGATAGTTAACCAAACAGTTAACTACAGCCAATTGTAGCAATTGTAATTGTTTCTCATGTATTTACTACAACCAAATTCAATTTATTCCTCACATGGTATACAATAACAGAATGCACCCACAATTTTGTAAAGACAATACAAATTTGCAGCTTGAAGAATTGAACATCACATTTGCAGAATTGAACCAAACAGTTAACTGAAGACGTCAACTAATTAACAAAGTAGTTAATAAGTGAGCACCACACTGCACGATATATAGAACATATACACTAGAGCAACAGATTGCATGGTAAAATTAGATAGCACAATTCACTAGAATTTATGAAGGAAAGGCAGGAGCAGCACACGCAACGGGTAAACCAAGCATGCTTAACCGGCGTAGCTAGCAAATGGCAAGGTGCTCCTTCAAGATCTGGGATCGGCACGAATAGCAGCCATCGCATCCTCATCCGCGCCTGCGGTCGCGATTTGCTTCTTCGCTGCCAAATGCCCCTTGAGGTCATGGCTATACTGCATGCACCATGGCTTAGGCCGGCGCTTATTTGATGGAGGGGTCGGTGATTTGGGTGGAAGGTGTTTGGGCATGTGGGATGTGGAAGGAGGAGGAGGATGGGGGTCGGGTGTGGATTACCTGCCTGGATAGAGGAGGCCGAGCAGTGTGAAGGAGGGTCACCGATGAGGAGGCGGCACTGGAAGCAAGGAGTGAAGGTTTCAACTTGGAAAGGAAGGCGGAAAGAGGGGAAATATTTCCGCGGAAGCCGAAAATTTGGAATCGCTTCAGCGAAAAAACTGGCGCGCAAAGTGTCATCAGACACGGTCCCTTATTCAGAACTGTGTATGATATGTGGACATCACAAACGATTTAGATAGCTTAACCCGTGTGTGATGAGTTTGAACGTCAAAAGTTTTGGTTCAAATTTCCATGGTTACAGTGGCCATCCATGTCATTGCATAATTTCGGTACACAAAGGACAGCACACCCACACTTCTTAATCGAGCAAGTTCAGCAATTAAACAGAGCTAGCTGACCTAAACATTATTCTAACAAATTAAAGACCGGCACTCTTAATTAAAAAAACAAAGAGTACTACTACGGCTGGTGCTCGTCGTGTCCAGCCCGCGCCCGGCGGTCTCCTGTGGAAGGGGCTCCATGGCATCCATCGCACCATACTCCGCAAGCATCTCTCCATTCGTGTCCGCCATCTCTTTGGAAAAGGCCGCCATGATCTGGGCGTGGGCGGACGCGATCTGGGCTTAGACGGGCTCCATCGTCGCAAGGTATGCGGCGGAGGAACGGACGGCTGCTCGAGCGCTCTCGGCGATTGCCAGCTCTTCGGCCATGGGTTGTCGATTGTTGTCGGAGAAGCTTCGTTCGATTTGTGCGGTGACCGCTAGGAGCTGGGTGTGGGTGGCCTCGACATGGTCGTGGGAGGCCTCCATCAGGGCTAAGGCCGCCGCTGCGGATTGGACAGCTGTTGTGCCGCTCTCGCCAGTTGCTATCCCCGAGGCAGATGTTGCTGCCGCCACCTGATAAGCACTAGCGGCCGTTTGGGCTACCTTTGCCACCCGATCGCAGATTGCGGCCGCGCTCATGCACCTTGTTAGCACGCGCAAAGCAGCTGCGGCCGCGCTCTCGCTGAAGTGGGGCACCAAAGTTGCCCTCACGACGCGGGTCCACGTGCCCATCTTTCACTAGCGATGATTGAACAGTGAAATGATATTTGGGGAGCGAGCTAGTGTGCTTGAGACGCCGGCTGTGGACTGTAGTTGACGCACCTTCTCGCGTAAGCCATAGGCGTACTATACACCAACGGTGCTCCAGGATATTTTGTGTTGCATCTCACACGGTCGCTGATAATAAACTGTGTGCGGTCTACTTGATTTTTCATCTTGATTTGAATTACATAATGGGGTCACAGCGGCAATGGACGGTGTTTGAATTGCTAGACCTTTTATCTGGAGTGAACATGCAACTATATGTGTGTCATAAAAGAATTGGAATTATTCAGGGTTCGTTTGAACATTTAATACATTAAATTGGATTTCTATGCGTTTCAGGTGAACAATTCAAATTTGAACTACATGCACATGCTCCAGTGCATATAAATTGGTCGAAAAATCAAATATGTGTCCTTGGGTGCATGCTTAGGTCCCATGCAAGAAATGAGAATGAATTTCAAACACCAGGGCACCGTTGATTGCCGGCAAAATATTGAGATGCCTGGTTTTTAAATTCCAGTAAACCAAAAACTCGTCTAAAATTCATGAAACTTGGCATGCTATCATGGAGCGGCATCAACATGCCGTGGTAAATTTTTTGTCCCATTTGGGGCAGGTTTGAGTATATGCTTCTCACAACAAGCATCATGGTTTTCGGTAGGGAACGTCCCACCTTTGGCGACGAAACGATATCCATTGCCTCTTATTGCTTTCAAATATTTTCTCGTGTCAACATAAAACAATAGGAGTGTTGTGTTAATTTTTGTGATTTTTCGGGGTTCGTTTGGATATTTTTATGCATTAACTGAGTTTTCAATGCATTTATGTGCATAATTCAAATTTGAACTACATGCAAATGCTCCAGTGCATATAAATTGGTCGAAAAATCAAATCTGTGTCCTTGGGTGCATGCTTAGGTCCCATGCAAGAAATGGGAATGAATTTCAACCACTAGGGCACCGTTGATTGTCGGCAAAACATTGAGATGCCGGGTTTTAAATTCTAGTATATCAAAAACTCGTCTGAAATTCATGAATCTTGGCATGCTATCATGGAGCGGCATCACCATGCCGTGGTACAAATTTTGTCCCATTTGGGGCAGGTTTGGGTATATGCTTCTCACAAACCGGAGCTTCTCACAACAAGCATGATGGTTTTCGGTAGGGAACATCCCACCTTTTGGGACAAAACGATATCCATTGCCTCTTATTGCTTTCAATTTGTTTTCTCATGCCAATACAGAACAACAGGAGTGTTGTGTGAATGTTTGTGATTTTTTGGGGTTCGTTTCGAAATTTTTATGCATTAACTGAGTTTTCAATGCATTTATGTGCACAATTCAATTTTGAACTACATGCACATGCTCTGTTGCATATAAATTGGTCGAAAAATCAAATATGTGTCCTTGGGTGCATCTTTAGGTCCCATGCAAGAAATGGGAATGAATTTCAAACAGCAGGGCACCATTGATTGCCGGCAAAACATTGAGATGCCTGGTTTTTAAATTCTAGTAAATCAAAAACTCGTCTAAAATTCATGAAACTTTGTCATGGTACAAATTTTTACCCATTTGGGGCAGGTTTAGGTATATGCTTCTCACAAACCGGAGCTTCTCACAACAAGCATGATGGTTTTCGGTAGGGAACGTCCCACCTTTGGGGACAAAACGATATCCATTGCCTGTTATTGCTTTCAATTTTTTTCTCATGTCAACATAGAACAGCAGGAGTGTTGTGTGAATGTTTGTGATTTTTCGCGGTTCGTTTGGACATTTTTTATGCATTAACTGAGTTTTCAATGCATTTATGTGCGTAATTCAAATTTGAACTACATGCACATGCTCCAGTGCATATAAATTGGTTGAAAAATCAAATATGTGTCCGTGGGTGCATGCTTAGGTCCCATGCAAGAAATGAGAATGAATTTCAAACCAGGGCACCGTTGATTGCCGGCAAAACATTGAGATGCCTGGTTTTTATTTTGTAGTAAATCCAAAATTCTATTAACCATTCACCTGACGCCACGTGTCTTGGTTTTAATGGCTATAGGAGGTGTCGTGCGGACAGCTGCTTGACCTTGACTGAAGGGGAGGCGTGCGAGCGCCGTCCGGTGCACAGGCTGACCGAGAGGCGTGCAAGCTGTCCTCGAGTGCGCAGGCTCACCAGGAAGCGTGCGAGTTATACGCTGCGCAGGCTCACTGCGAAGCGATCCCTTTGACTTCCATGACCGCCCGCCTTGCTCGCATCCTCTCCATTAATGGCGCCCATGCCGCAGTTTAATTCGCTTTTAAAATATAAAACACTCAACGCAAACGTTTTAGTTAGAACACCCGTATGCAAAACGACAGCTTCCCCAGGAAGACAAGAGAAAATGTGTCGAGCAGGATTTCTGCCGCTCTTTATCACAAACGTTTTAGATAGAACACCCATATGCAAAGTGAGAGCAGTGCAGGATTTGTGCATCCCTTCAATGCAAACAGTTGTTTTGGATGACCCGTGTGCAACCACGTACAAACAATTTGGTAAGATTTGTCAATCCTTGTGACACTGCGATTTGTCAAAATATGAAGCTAAATCACTAGCAGTATCTAATTTTTCCAACTAAAATTCAGTAATTAAGCATATATTTCATTCATAGATTAAGCATTCCTTCTTAATTTATACAGATAGTTCAACTCGGCAGCTGAACCGACCAAACTTCTCCCCAATTGTTGCCAACCACGTACTGAAATAACTAGTTGAACTATATATACTTGCTAATTTTGAGTACGTTGTACAGTTCCACCACATCTATAGTCAGATGAACCGAAAAAAATAGCCCCTAAATACTACTACTACTCCTACTACTACTACTACTACTACTACTCCTACTACTACTACAGGCACACAAGATTTGGAGAAGAACCCGCCTTGCAATGCCAAACAATCTGCGCGCCGGACTCATCGTCATTGAAGCCTGGTTCGGGGGCTACTGAGGGAGTCCTGGATTAGGGGGTGTTCGGGTAGCCGGACTATACCTTCAGCCGGACTCCTGGACTATGAAGATACAAGATTGAAGACTTCGTCCCGTGTCCGGATGGGACTTTCCTTGGCGTGGAAGGCAAGCTTGGCGATGCGGATATTCAAGATCTCCTACCATTGTAACTGATTCTATGTAACCCTAACCCTATCCGGTGTCTATATAAACTGGAGGGTTGTAGTCCGTAGGCAATCAACTCCATACACAACAATCATACCATAGGCTAGCTTCTAGGGTTTAGCCTCCTTGATCTCGTGGTAGATCTACTCTTGTACTACCCATATCATCAATATTAATCAAGCAGGAGTAGGGTATTACCTCCATCTAGAGGGCCCGAACCTGGGTAAAAACATCGTGTCCCTTGTCTCCTGTTACCATCCGGCCTTGACGCACAGTTCGGGACCCCCTACCCGAGATCCGCCGGTTTTGACACCGACAGCAGTCTTATGGTTTCAAACCATGAGTTGCTATGACGCCACTCTCGGCAAACCTGAAGGAGAGCTTGATGCTCAACAGGCACAAGCTTTTCAGAAAATGGATACTCTGTTTAAGGCTGCTCTTTTGAGTGTTCTTGGTGAGAACATAGTTGATGCTTATGCGTCAATTGATAATGGAAAAGATATGTGGGATGCACTCGAGGCCAAGTTTGGGGTCTCGGATGCTGGCACTGAGCTGTACATCATTGAGCAATTCTATGATTACAGGATGACTGGAGAGCGCTCTGTGGTTGAGCAAGCTCATGAGATACATTCATTTGCTAGAGAACTTGAGCACTTCAGTTGTATGCTACCGGACAAGTTTGTTGCCGGAGGTATCATCACTAAGCTTCCTCCTTTGTGGAGGAACTTTGCTACCTTTCTGAAACATAAGAGGCAGGAGTTTGCCGCCCCGGATCTCATTGGCACTCTTGATGTGGAAGAAAAGGCGAGAGCAAAGGACACACGTGCTCGAGGTATTGAGGGAGGATCTAGTGCCAATCTGGTACAGAAGAAGAACTTCCAGCCCCACAAGTTCAAGAACAAGGGCAAGTTTGATGGTAAAGCAATGTTTGATAGAAAGAACAAAGCTGTGCAACACACGAACTTCAAGAAGAAGAATGACAAGAAGAAAGGTGCTTGTCATGTGTGTGGGGATCCTGATCATTGGGCTCCTAGTTGCCCTAATCGCTATGACAAGCGTCATCCTGGGAAAGGCGGCAAGACCGCTAATGTTGTCATTGGAGACACTAACATGAAGGATGCTGGGTATGGTATATTTCCCACTATTCTTTCAGTATGTCATTCTCCTGATTGGTTGATTGACACGGGTGCTAATGTGCATGTATGTGGTGATATTTCCATGTTTTCGTCTTATCAGACTGCAGGGACTTCAACCGTGCCGATGGGCAACGGTTCAAGTGCTTCTGTTCGTGGTGTTGGCATGGTCGATCTGAAGTTTACTTCAGGGAAGATCGTGCAGCTGAAGAACGTGCATTATGTCCCCTCCGTCAATAGAAATCTTGTTAGCGGATCTCTTCTGTGTAGAGATGGCTACAAGATTGTCTTTGAGTCGAATAAATTTGTAATATCCAAGTATGGAATCTTTGTTGGTAAAGTCTATGAGTCAGGAGGCTTGTTTCGTTTATCCTTATCAGACGTTTGCAATTAAGTTGTTAATCATATTTGCAACAATAGTGAATCCAATGTGTGGCATTCACGTTTTTGTCATGTTAACTTTGGTTGCATGTCGCGACTAGCAAAGTTGAACTTAATCCCTAGTTTCACCACCGTCAAGGGATCTAAGTGTCAAGTGTGTGTGCAAGCTAAGCAACCTCGTAAGTCTCCCACGATTGCGGAAATAAGAAATCTTGCACCACTAGAGCTCATACATTCAGATCTATGTGAAATGAATGGTGTGTTGACAAAAGGTGGAAAGAAATATTTCATGACTTTAATTGATGACTCCACTAGATACTGCCATGTGTATCTTCTGAAATCTAAGGATGAGGCTTTGAACTTTTTCAAGATCTATAAAGCTGAAGTGGAAAACCAACTTGATCGAAAAATCAAGAGGCTTAGGTCCGACCGTGGTGGAGAGTATTTTTCCAATGAATTTGATGCTTTTTGTGCGGAACATGGTATAATCCATGAGAGGACGCCTCCCTATTCACCTCAGTCAAATGGGGTCGCCGAAATAAAGAACCGTACTCTAACAGATTTGGTTAATGCCATGTTAGACACTTCGGGTCTCTCCAAGGCATGGTGGGGGGAGGCGATATTGACTGCATGTCATGTTCTAAACCAAGTTCCCACAAAGAACAAAGAGATAACTCCATTCGAGGAATGGGAGAAGAAAAGGTTAAAACTCTCTTATCTACGAACATGGGGTTGTTTGACGAAAGCCAATGTTCCAATTCCAAAGAAGCGGAAGCTTGGACCAAAGACTGTGGATTGTGTTTTTCTGGGATATGCTTTTCGTAGCATTGGCTATAGATTCTTGGTTGTAAAATCTGAGGTACCTGACATGCATGTCGGTACGATCATGGAGTCGAATGATGTGACTTTCTTTGAAGATATCTTTCCCATGAAGGATATGGCTACCTCATCTAATCAGGAGATGCCTAGTTCATCGAATCAAGAACCGGTTACAATTACCGAACCTGCCATTTCGATGGAACACTTTGAAAGTCCTGTGGAGGAGAACAATGAAGTTCCTACTAGGAGCAAGAGACAGAGGACTGCAAAGTCCTTTGGTGATGATTTTCTTGTGTATCTCATAGATGACACTCCCAGTTCTATTTCAGAGGCCTATGCATCTGAAGATGCTGACTACTGGAAGGAAGCGGTTTGTAGCGAGATGGATTCCATCTTGACGAATGAAACCTGGGAGATAACTGATTGTCCTGATGGGTGCAAACCTATAGGATGCAAATGAGTATTCAAGAAGAAGCTTAGGCCTGATGGTACTATTGTAAAGTACAAGGCTCGGCTCGTGGCTAAGGGTTATACCCAAAAGGAAGGTGAAGACTTCTTTGATACTTACTCACCTGTGGCTCGACTGACCACTATTCGAGTTCTACTTTCACTAGCTGCCTCGCATGGTCTTCTCGTTCATCAAATGGATGTTAAGACTGCTTTCCTAAATGGAGAGTTGGACGAGGAAATTTATATGGAACAACCAGATGGGTTTGTACTAGATGGTCAGGAAGGGAAAGTGTGCAAGTTGTTGAAGTCTTTGTACGGACTTAAGCAAGCACCCAAACAGTGGCATGAGAAGTTTGAAAGAATTTTAACAGCGGCAGGCTTTGTTGTGAACGAAGCTGACAAATGTGTGTACTATCGCCACGGTGGGGGCGAGGGAGTTATCCTGTGCTTGTATGTTGATGACATACTGATTCTCGGAACAAATCTGAATGTTATTAAGAAGGTCAAGGATTTCCTATCTCGTTGTTTTGAGATGAAGGATTTAGGAGTGGCTGATGTCATTCTGAACATCAAGTTGTTGAGAGACGATGATGGTGGGATTACATTGCTTCAATCTCACTATGTGGAAAAGATCATGAGTCGCTTTGGCTATAGTGACTGCAAGCCCTCTCCAACACCATATGATGCGAGTGTGTTACTTCAAAAGAATCGAAAAATTGCTAGAGATCAATTAAAATATTCCCAGATTATTGGCTCGCTTATGTACTTAGCAAGTGCCACAAGACCTGACATGTCTTTTGCTGTTAGCAAACTGAGTCAGTTTGTCTCAAAACCAGGAGATGTGCATTGGAAAGCTTTAGAGAGAGTTTTGCGTTATTTGAAAGGCACTGCAAATTATGGAATTCACTACACCAGGCATCCAAAGGTGCTTGAAGGGTATAGTGACTCAAACTGAATCTCAGATGCTGATGAGATAAAGGCCACGAGCGGTTATGTATTCACTCATGGAGGTGGCGCTGTTTCTTGGAAGTCTTGCAAGCAGACCATCTTAACGAGGTCAACAATGGAAGCAGAACTCACATCACTAGATACAGCTACGGTTGAAGCAGATTGGCTTCGCCGGCTCTTGAATGACTTGCCGGTTGTTGAGAAACCTGTACCGGATGTCCTTATGAACTGCGACAATCAAACTGTGATCACGAAAGTGAGCAGCTCAAAGGATAACATGAAGTCATCAAGACATGTTCAGAGAAGGTTAAAGTCTGTCAGGAAAATGAAAAACTCCGGAGTTATTGCATTGGATTATATCCAAACGTCTAAAAATCTGGCAGATCCTTTTACTAAGGGTCTATCACGTAATGTGATAGATAATGCATCGAGGGAGATGGGTATGAGACCCACAATATGAGTTGTTCACAGTGGTAACCTATTCTTTGTGATCGGAGATCCCGTGAATTAGATGTGGAAGACAAGCTGTTGGTCAACTGAGAGGAGGTGCCTGGAGCGCCAAATTGGAAGCACCCTTATTTACATTAGCGAAGAGAATGAAGCCCTACTGTATAGCAAACTGCATAGCGGGGAGGGAGGCAGTGCCTAAGTCGGGCCTCAGACCGGGCGAATTGCTTTGAACTGGCCTAGGTTCCGTCCTAAGATAGGTAGAAACGGCGAAATATGATAAATCACAACCTAGATGTAGGCGGATTCTAGGCAGATCTCGGGCGCGCCTGGGTTGTTTGACTGTGACTTAGCTGGATCTGGATGGGTCTATTGTGGGCTTTGGGCGAGTCTTCTTCGTACGCACGGACGGACAGATGCATCGGAGGATCCAGTCCGTGCCTTATTGAATCATCATGCATTTATAGCACCGCATCGGTACTCTGTTGCACGTTAAACATGTAACGTTTTGATTTGTGCTTAACCATACACAGGCCACGCATCATCCCTTTGACTTTGCTGTCGTTGTTGCCATTCTCGTTGCCAGAATCATTGGTGCCACTAGTGTAGTGGTCATTGTGTTTGCCAGCATTCTTGGCATTGCCCTTGCTGTGGTCGTCATCGTACACTACCTCCATACCGGTGCGGTGAAGAGGGCCATCTCATTGCAATCCTTGTCGAATACCATGGCATCCAACAAGTCTACAGCGATGAACCTGCCGGAACCGAGGTTGACGACCTTGGAGCTACACAAAATTCGCTATTCGCTCCAAGGTCGTCAACCTCAGTTCCGGCAATGTCATCATCCACCCAGATCCGCAATTTCTCCCGCGACGGCTCCTCCCCTCCCATGACGCCAGAGATGTCCGCACCGCAGGGGAGGCAGCTTGATTTGCTGAACCAGAGCCCAAGCTCTGGAACATACTCCGCCTTGCCCTGGAACGGCATAACCCAGTCGCCAGCCTTACCACTCGCGAGTCGCAATGCTACAAAAGGAAGGAAGGAAGGAAGGAAGGAAGGGATGTCGCAGTGCCAGGTACTGCTACAAAAGGAGCGTGGGTGCTCCGCCCTCCACACCAGGGCCTCGAACCGCGGCTTCGCCTCCGACATGCATGTCCGGATGGAGGATCCTATCGATGATGTACAGGTCACCGCCATCTTGGCCGTCATGGAGGTGCAAGTCTGACAGAGTGACGGCAATGGACAGCGTCGAGTGCTTAAGCTCGATCGTGGAGGCTTGGCAGGCTTTGGATCCAGCGGCGGCCCTCGCCGGCGTCAAAGCGGAACATGCGGTTCGCGCGGTTGCCCAAGACGATCTTGTCCTGGAAATGAATGCGGTGCACCATACTTCCGGTAGCTTAATGAGCAGCCCGTTTGCCGGCGTCCGGATACGGGGCGGCGGCGCCAGGTCAGCCTTGCAGATCCTTCTCATGTAGGGCGCTGAGGCCTTCGCAAGCATCAGTGTTGGCAACAACTTACCATGCGCGGCCGCCTCATCTGCCGTCCGGTGAAACAAGTCCATCGGAGAGGTCCAAGCGTCGAAGTAAATACACGTGGTTGTGTCCATCATACACCACTAGGTTCACGAACCGCCGGATGCCGCTGCTCATCTCCGGCAATCAACCACCTGGTCGTCATCGGTCTGCGTGGAACCTGGAGTAGAGCCGCCGCGGCGGTTGTCAATCTCTCTCTAGTTGCATCATCAATCGATTGATCGTATTCGCGACACGAGGTCCATACTAAGGGAGTTGAGTAGGATACGACATGGTGCCAAACACAAATCGCCCAAACTAACTAATTATATCATGTGGCACGCCAAGCAACTGGTTGTTGATTACGTTGAAGCACGTGAAAAATATTGTGAAACAAAATCAAAATAAGTAACCATGAAACGATTAGATGCCCGAGATCCAAATAAATATCACGGTGACCACGGGGCAGGAGCCGGCATCAGCATCCAAGAGGAAATCATTTGTTTTTCTTTTGCCATAAAAACTAGAATAGTAGTCATTTAGATCAGATCAACAGTAGTAAATGCATCATGGACGTCAGTACAAAGGAACGTATCAAGAAAAAAAAATCTGTTGGGTTTCTCAAATTGAATCATGGACGCCAATACAAAGGAACGTCGTAGACTTGGGTTTCTAAAAAGGGCGAAGTATCAAGTGAAAACACATATTCAGTAAAAACTGAAAACTATGGTCCGTACGCCATCTGATCAAGGACGTAGGGTGCACAGCAAAGATCTTGTGGCCGTATGCATCGTTCTGATGCAGAGGCCGGGGACTCCCCCCTTTTCGAAAAAAAAAGGGTGCACAGCAAAGGATCTCTCCAAGATGAATTTTTTTAACCCGATGGCACAAGAGGCGGCCGCGCATGCCAAGGTGCTGCCAATGCTGACGCCCGCCAATGCCCGTGCCCACAACATTACAATGTAGTGTAATGTCAGCTTAAAACTAGTAGTAGACGATGTCTATCCATCTTGTTCTATAATAAAACTCATCATATTTTTATATTTGCCCCTTCCATTTTCCTTTTTTTAGCTAGAAAAAAAAAAGGCTCAAGCAAAAGTTGTTGTTGGTATCATCTGCAGCCAACACATGTGTGGGTGAGCGTTTTGCAAGGTCTAGTAGTACAAGTGCATGCACCAATTTAAATTTGGCATGCATGCATGCATGTATGGAGCTCTAATGGCTCATGGCCTCACAATCACATCCCCCGACTCTCTCTGGGCCATCCATCGCCTATATATATGTATATATATATATATATATATATATATATATATATGTATATATATATATACATATATATATATATATGTATATATATATATATACTAGATAGATAGATATGAGGATAGAAGATAATGCAGCTGTAGCTAGCATCTCGATCAACACCGTAAGCCACCATCTAGTCCAGAAAGAGTAGAAATCGACAAAACAAGATCGATCGATGGCCGGTGAGCGCAAGGAGGCTAGTGTTGTCGTCGCCGTCACCCTCGTGGTGGTGGTGGTGGCCGCATCATCCATGCCGGTGGTGAAGGGGGATGACAAGTCTGCTTGCGTCGGCGAGTACTCCAAGCTCTGCGGCAACAAGGACCCCGCGTGCACCACCATGGTCGAGACGACCTGCCACGATGATGCCGACAGCGTCAAGGCCATCAAGGGCATGTTCGACGAGCTGGCCAAGGTCGGTGGAGACAACTATGATTATGCTTCTACGGCAATGTCGTGGGGGCACGTGGCCCTCGGCCATGCCGTCGACGAGCATGGGGCCTGCCCCGGCAACAAGACGGTCGGAGATTTTGCCGGCGAGCACTGCATCCCGGACCTCGACACGGCATGCAAGGATCCCAGCTGCAGCGACGAAGCTTACATCGAATGCGGCGGTGCGGCGTCGAGATTCTGCTACATCAAGGCCACCCCCGCCGACAAGAAAGCCATACAGCAAAACTTGAAATGCTTCAAGGAGTGTTTAGCGCAGAAGAAGAAAAGTGAAGACTGCATCCTCCACAACAATGAAAAGTGTCCGGCCGCTTGAAAAATGAAAATGCATGCATGCATTCCTTCCTTCCTTCCTTCCTTCCTTCCTTGTACTTGAGGCAGGGTGTTTCCTTCATTTCAGAGTGCCTCATTCATGCATGTTTGTTTTCACATGCGCGTGTTTTCATCTCATTTTGTTGTTGCTTTTTTTTGTTCAACATTTATTTTGTCTGTTTTTTTTGTTGCGAAAATAAAATTCATTTTGTTGTTGCTCTTCTTGGAGAAGCCATAAAGAAAGAGTGGTATATAATTTTTAGATCATCTCTAACCTCACGTTACATTTTGCTAGCTAGCTACTCCTATAGATGTGTTTGCATGTTGGCAGAGTTTCTTACCTTGGTGCATGCGCGAGTGGCACAAAATCTTCTCTTGCTGCATGTTTTCTTTGGGGGGTCAGAAGAAGATGATAGAAAGGAGAAAAGCAAACTCGTATGTCCTCTTTTGTGTACTTGTCTTGTGACCTGTGAAATGGTTTATTTATTTATTTCGCGGGTGCAAATGAATTGGGAGAGCTGAGCTGAGAGACTCAGCTCCAATATTGGCAAGGTTCAGAGACGCCATGACCGGCAACAGATTTTTTTTCCCCCGATAAATCACTACCGGGGAATGATTATATAACGGGTAAGTGCATACCTTCAAGCACTCGGTGAAGGCCACCTAAACCGAGTGCATATAAAAAATATAGACCATGTTTGTAGAAAAACAACCAAAAATTACAACGCTAATTTGACATAATTTTGAAAGTACATTGTATGACGTATTTAATGATAACTAATTTGGTATTGTGTTTGTTGATAGTTTTCATATAAACTTGAACAAATTTTGTACCCTTTGACTCTAGACAAACATTGTGTAGGATCGAGAGTATACCAACTAGAGGCGGGGAGGGTGGGGGGTCAATGGGATTATTTTCAAAACTTCGAGACAAAACAACAGAAGTAATACTACAATAGGAACACTGAAACCAAGTAAGCACAAGCAGAGGAAGACAAACAGGCTAAACCAGTATGACTAAGAAAAACTTTCGATGAAAGCGATGATAATCTTCCTAGTGTAGTGGTTGAGAACTTTCGTGACAACAATGGTCACACAGAAAGGAAACAACACAAACACCATGGAGGACAATATGACGAAATAGATCACGATACTAAATACACCTTACTGAGAAATGTTCATCAGAGCATAGCTCAGCTGAATAACAAAGTAGCACAAGAGAATCAAGAGACGAGCATACAGACAAACTATCTTAAGCTCGGCAAATTGAAATACACTGAACAACATAGTCATGCTACACATAATAAACAGAGGAAGATATATTATCACAATTATCTATCGGGACAAAGAGTGTAGAAGATAAACTACTAAAAGAACTGCAGTAGAGTAATCAATGGTGCGCAAAGATGACAGATGGTTTGGTAGACTTCACTCTTCTGCAAAAGAATTGTGGCTGGTTGGAGGGACTTGGAATTCAACCCAGAAGATAAACTATCTCCGTTCTATTCTCCTTCAACGTGATGTTGATCAGTGATTAGACTTCAGTTGAATCCACTTGGTTAGCAGAGGAGGACGGTACATCATATGAGCATGGTTGCAGAGGAGGACGGTACATCATATGAGTATCAAGAGACCAAGAAGTGGTCCATGATCTGGCACATGCAAGTTCCATCTAAACTCAAGGTTTTCGTTTGGCGGCTAGCTCGTCATTCCATGCCAACGGGCTCGGTCCTCAAACACCGTCACATGGCAACAGAGGATACTTGCTTGTTTTGCGGGGCTGTTGACACATGGAAACATGCGCTTATTTCATGTCCGATGGCAGCAACCCTTGGCTAAACCTAAAACAATGATAGCAACTATAGATGTGCATTCATTAAAAAAATTGGTCGCATAGATAGGAAAAGAAACCTAGAATGATGTGGTTGCTTGAGAGGGCAAAAAAATAGTTAATCTTTATCTTTACCTAATATTAAAGGAAGGATTGTTTCTCCAATTTTTTTGGTTTATGGTGGGACCCAGAAAATTTTCGTACGTCCCAGGTGTTTTCTCGTGCGAGCGTTTTATCGTTCTCCCGATTCTTTTCTGTCGAACAAAAATCACAGGACGCACAGAGCCGTACTGGGCTGGTCCATTAGCGTACCAACAGCCCCCGCCAGTAAAAAAATCTGGCCCATTAGCGTACTAACAGCCCGCGCTGCTAGGAATCGAACACACTCGCTCACGCAGGAGCGCTCACAATGCAAGCCACTAGATTAAACAAGTGTTTGTGTTTAATTAGCAGCGCAAATTTTAAATTAAGATCACAGTCATGCGAAATACTGAGAGGAAAATATTTGTTTTTTTAAGTGAATATATTTGACAACGCAAATTTTTTGCAAAGTTTTTAATAAAAAAATTAAACTCGAACATTTTTTAAAGAAAAATATTTCTCTTTTTATTTTTTTTGAAACCTGAATATTTTTAAAACACAAACAATTTTAGAAAAATAGGAGGTACTCTTATGATTATTTTTAAAAATTGCAAAAATTTAAAAACACAAATATTTTTGAACTTTAAATTTGAAAAGGCAAACATTTTTTCAAAACATGATTTTTTTAAAAAACTGGGAGGTAATGTAGCTAAATTGCTTTAATCTATACCTATTAATGGAACTTGGTGAATTTTTGAAATATGCCTACTTGATGCATTGTTTTAGTTTAATTTATTAAACTAGGGATAAGGAAGGAATCTTTTTCTCTGCCGCGTCTTCACGTACGACCAGTCTCACTTGGCCCAGTGACTCCCGTCAAAATGCATGAGGAGTCCAACTAAGATTTCATGGTCTATTGGCACAAACTACTCAATTTACATGATGACACCGACATATATTATGTGTAGTGCTTCTCTCTATTATATTAGCCCGATGATAAAAAAAAAATACTTTGTTCAATGCTCTTGCTCTTCCCCGGACACGAAGATGGCTGAACAATCCAACTATTGGACCTGGCCAACCTTGGTTAGGGACAACTGGTATTGCGACCACCAACAACGAGGACGGCAAAGACGACAAGCGAAAACATGTGTCTGGTGTTAGATGAAATGGAGGATGTTGACATGAGGATGAGGTATTAGTCATGTTTATTATGTTATGGGCATGAGGGTGATGTCTTTGGCCATGCTCAGTGGGTAAAGGGCGTGTGAGGGTTGTTTTCTCCCGTTGCAACGCACGGGCATGTTTGCTAGTGGTTATTTATGATAGGTTGCATGCACATGAAGAGTTAGTGGGAGCATGTGCATAAAGAGTTACTTGGAAAGAGTTTTTACATGGTGGGCCTACTTGATGATGTGGATAGATTCCATGTTAAGATAATAACATAGCGGGGTGAATCTCTTAGGTATATAGGAATTGCAATCCTATTTTTTCTTATATTTTTAGAAGTACACTCTATGATGTATTTACATATAACTAATATGGTATTCTGTTTGTTGATAGTTTTCATATAAACTTGAACGTATGTCTTCTTTTCAAACACGGCAGAAAATTTTGCATTCTCCTTTTTCCGCCATTCTAAGAGCAACGCCACAGCTCCCTTAAAAATCTGCCCGTGAAACTGTTTTTCGGCCTTCCCTTAAAAGTTAGGGGAAGTTGTTTGTGAGCAACGTTTGTTAGTTACCCTAAACTTCTTACACTAAATCCATTTTTACTTTATTTTTAATTACACAAAAAATAAACAATTTCCTAGAACCCGCCAGTTGGTGACACACATGATGGTAGGTGATGTGGTGGCCACCAGCGACCGAGGCGGCGTGGCGGGGATGCAAGCGTGCCGGGTGACGGTGGCAGTTTCCAACAACATCTGCGGGAAGTTGAGGCAAAAAAAGTCGGGATCATATAAAGTTGTGGCCACTTTAGGAAAACTGTTGAAGAGGTATTTTTGCCCAACTTCCCGTAAACACTGATTATTTTAGAGAAAACGTTTGTATACGGTCGACCGGCCCAGCGTTTTATCGGTCGCCTCGCTCGCGTCGCTAGGCAGCCACTACTAGAAAATATCTTATAGATAGCACCTTAACAGTAGCGTGGGATAATAAGAAACTGCTACTACTATTTAGCAGTAGCGCTTGTCTAAAACCAGCGCTACAGGTAAGTCTATAGCAGTAGCGCGTGATGTCCACCCAGCGCTGCTGATAAGTGGTCCCACCTTACCCACTGAGACTACCTGTAGTAGCAGCGTGTCCCGAAAATACCCTCGCTACTGCTAATCATGTAGCAGTAGCGCGGGCACCTAGCCCGGCACTGCAACTATGGTTATAATCTGCCAACTGGTGGGCCTCGCTTATCAGCAGCGCGGTGTATTTCGCCAACGCTAAAGGTATTGGGCTTAGCAGGCGCGAGCCTTGTACCGAGCGCTACTACTAACCTAAGCTTATGCCCACCCGGCCGTCTATTTCCTCGACTCATCAGTCTCTCTCCTCATTCTCTCTCGCGCTTTCCTCTCCTCGCTGTCGCCCACTGCCGCTGACGCTCCCTCCTCTCTTCATCCCTTCCTCCCTCCCTCCCTCTGTTCTTCCCTCCCACCCTCTGTTCTTCCACTAAATAGGTAGAATGGTAGTAGGCAGTAGTGTGGTAGATAGGTAGAATTTGATCGTTGAATGTATGTTTTTTGAATAAAATAGAACATATAGTTTATATGAATAGAATGTAGGTATTCTGATAGAATAAAATAAAAATATAGGTAGAATGGAGGTTTCTTAAATAGAAAGATAGGTAGAATTTTGCTGTAGAATGTAGATACAAAGTTTTAGTAATATAAAATTTTCTATTATAGAAATGTATTGGAATGCTTTATGACAAATTTTTAGGTATCAAATTTAGTAATAGGAATTTTTAGTAAGAAAATTTACGTACAGAAATTTTAGTAATCTTTTTTAAATATAGAAATGTGCTAGGACAATTTAATTATATTTATGTCATTATCACTTTGTCATCAAAGAATTCTATACGAGATTTGATGATCAAATTTTTTTCACTCGGTGGAATATGCAGGCTTTGTAGTGTCGCGTCTCCCTAGAGTGATTGTTGTCGGAGCTTTGTCTACCTCTACACTTCAGTAGGTGAGCTAAAAGTCCACCTCCTCCGTCTGTTGTCCTCGGACATGTGTATGATGATATTTGGACATGTATTGGTTGTCTCTTTGGACATGTGGCCTATTTTTGCAGAGAACACCTCTGAGTGGCCTTTGTTTTGCCGGAATGTTGATTCATTTCCGTTCCGGCAAATTCCAGGCGCTCGATATGTCCTGTTTTTAGCAAAGGTCATCCCGAAGTTTTTCCATGAATTTTAACATGACCTGTGCTAGAATATAGGAAATATCGACTGCACTGGATTTGCCGGAATGTTGATTAAACGACATGTTGGGTTGACTTTCAGTATGTCTGGATCCATAGATGACGGTCAAAAAATCAGTGAGGGAGGGTGTCCACCACAGACGTGAGAAGAAGAATGGCAATTGTTGTCGTGGGGGTTGTTTCCTCTCCTTCTTCTCGTGATATACATTAGTAACGCATGAGAGAAGGAGGGGAAGCGACCATCACCAACCATCGAGATATCTATGAGGGAGTGTCCACCATATACTATCGAAATATGAGAGAGGAAGAATCCCGACTGTTGCCGTGGGGTCGCTTCTTCTTCATTCGAAGGTGCTAGACATTTTGGTGTAATGCACTTTCGAATGAAAGTAGGAGCGACCATCACCGACGATCGCAAATGTTAGAGACGAAGAATCCCGACTGTTGACGTGGGGGTCGCTTCTCCTTCATTCCCGTATGCTAGACATTTTGGTGTAATACACTCGGGAACGAAGGGAGGAGCAACCATCACCGACAGTCGAATATATTAGAGAGGGAGTGACGGTGTCCTGAATTAGGGGTACTCACCACGTCGACGGCATAAATCAGGTGTTATGATTTCAATTCAATCTATTCTGCCTACATCAGATTTATTTTGCCTGTAGTCTTGTACTATTTTGTTTGCAGACCACTTTTGATCTGGAGCGCCGCCGAGCGATCAGAATATACTAGGCGTGCATGTGTCATGCAGCGGCCGCCTTGCCTTCTACCTAGTCGACCGCCGGTTCTTCACTACTTTTGTTCACAAGTATGCAAAACCAAATTGCTACTAATCATTTTAGGTAGTACTAGTTTGGCAGCATGTTCATTACGGATCAGTTTATCTGTTTGCTTCAGTCCGCTATGGTCGTCGCCGCGGGCGAACAGGTTTTATTTTTCCAGACTACTCGGTTAGCATTACTATACACAAAATATTTCTGCTGGCTTGTAATGCATTATTTTTGCGGAGATATTCTACCGACGCTCATACGTAACGTTGGTCGGGCTACCCTTTCGCCGTCACCTCGGCCAGCCGACCTATGTCGACATCGACCTCGCGCCTGATAATCGACCTCGACCACGCCATGCCGCCACCTTGGCGCCGTCGTTCCACATGCGTTGACTAAGTTGTGACATCGCCTTGGCGCGCCCCTCTATGTCGCTGTCTCCGCACGGCCACTCCACTGGGTAGTCGACCTCGGTTGCGTCACGTGTTCACTTCTGCGTCATCCGGCCAACCTACTCCATCTCCTCGGCTGGACCAGGGGCTTCGCCTCGCCGCATCGACTGTGCTACATCGCCACCTCGTCAAGTTGCGGCCACCTTGAAACCGGCTTGGGGGCTGGGACCTCGGATAGTCCGAGGACTATGCTCCATGTCCGACCGGTCGAAGATCAATGGGCGTCTTCGTCCCACCACACGCCCGGACCGTGTCGTCAATGCTGAGCACATTAACCAGCTAAGTTGTTTTCATGCTTACTTTTAAAAAAATTTATTCGGTTCCACCAAGCATTATATTTTTTGTTAAACAAAAAACTATGTTTGTTAAAAATGTTGTTAGTTAAAAACATTCCTTTTGCCCTAATTAACTGGGGGCTCTTAAATTTACAGGAGCCATTTTATAATAAGTTCATTTTTAGTCGTTACAAAGTTTTTTTCTATTACTCCTTTTTCTAACTTGAGTGTGTGGTCAATAGCCGTCGCCTGATTTCTCTCTAAAGCCGCTCGATTTTAGTTCGCTAAACTGGCCTGAGAAACACTCTGCCTTCGGGATAGGAGGTTGAAGCCAAAGGATGACCCACTTGAAGTAGATTGGATGTATCATGTTAAAGCACGACAGAAGCACATACTAATTTTAAGACCAATTTTAGATTGACACCACAAAACCTGATCTAATTTAGACGTAAAGTTTTTATGTGTGTTTTTTGGTTTTCCAAGCTTATGGCACTTCTAACCTATTTGTGTGTCTCCAGCATAAGTCTCGCAGTACAACACCGGACACCTTTAAAACTTCGGCAATATCAACGAGGGCTGCAACTAGAGCCGAACCCACCAAAAGCCAAGGTACTCCATGGACTCCTCGGCAAAACGTTTTCGGATATTGCTTTATATGCATCGGTTTCGAATTGTGTTTTCGGTCAATAGTTGGGTTGCCTGGCTCCTATGATTGCCCCCTACGCTCCGCTTTGTTCGGCTAGGTGCACAAAGGGAGAACCACTGCGATTGTGCTTCCAGCTCGCATCGTTAAGGGTCTCAGTGGAGAAAGCTAAAAACTGACTGTCACAATAAGCGTAAACTGGTCAGCGATCCTATGAGTGTGTTAAACTATAAGATCGATGGAGGTCACCCCGTGTTAAACGACGGGCCGTTCATAACATTGGCCAAAGTGTTAACGGGGCGGCTTGACCTCGGCTGACACCGAACACTAACTGGGGGCTAGTAACTGGCTACCCAACTTTAAGCTCCTATGACTAAGGGAAAACTATAAAGCCCGCATATCTGATTGCCTTGTTTCCGCTAACAAAACCGCCTCCGGGCATTGAGACATCAGTTAAGGGTTGTCTTGTCTACAGAAGCACCCTGCATAGCATCTACAAAGGGGTAGAAGCCGACAATGGGCCACTTTCAAATGATAAACCGTGGCAACAGAGTCAAAATAAACATGTATCATCAGCGTTTGTATTCATTATACAATCACTGCCTTCCGTAATTATCGTTATAAAGCCATAAATATGCATCAATTTGACTTAAGATTTTGGCCAAGCGGGGTTGCCTGGCTCCTGTGCTTACCCCTGCGTTCCCGATCATTCGGCTAGGCGGTAAAGGAAGCATCTCTGTGATTGTTACTACCGGGTCATCCGAGTTAGTACCTCAGACTGGGTGAAGCCGAAAGCTAGCCATCTTAAAGGTTATGATTGGTTGGCAACGATGGAAGTGAAAATTTAGGTTCACTTAAAACCACAGAGTTCGGGAACTTTCCCCAAACTAAAACATCAATATTTTCCTCCCACATTGGTCGGATGTGAGGTTTCATGATCATGATCAGCATGACAACTCAAAGAAAGGAACCGATAGCGGGACTATTTTCTTTGGAAGATACTTCTTATGTCAAATAGTAATATAACATATCTCTCCGCGTACCTTTCTTTATAAAACCGCATGGCCGGATTTCCTTGTTTTCAATAAATCTTTGCCCTTATAATGGCTTTATAAAGTAGGAAAACACTCCTCAGCTACTGGCCGAGGAGGTTGAAGCTGATGGTTGGTCAACAAAGTTTGTACAATGCGGATCTGAGTACTAATGATGTAAAGTACTTTGGTACATAGAATCACTACACATAATGGACAAAGTTCATTTTACTTCAGGTCGTCTATACATATATTAACGAATGGCGGAGGAAGGAGATCCTGATGGCTCTGGTGACCGAATGACGGAGGAAGGAGATCATGATGACGGCTCCGGTGACCGAATGGAGGAGGGAGCTATTGCAAAGTCCAGCGAGGTATATATATTAGACCTAGCTCATGATGCCACTGTTGGGGAACGTTGCAGAAAACAAAAAATTTCCTACGGTTTCACCAAGATCCATCTATGAGTTCATCTAGCAACGAGTGATCGGATGCATCTACATACCTTTGTAGATCGCGAGCGGAAGCGTTCAAAGAACGGGGATGAGGTAGTCGTACACGACGTGATCCAAATCACCGGAGATCCTAGCGCCGAACGGACGGCACCTCCGCGTTCAACACACGTACGATCAGCATGACGTCTCCTCCTTCTTGATCCAGTAAGGGGGAAGGAGAGGTTGATGAAGATCCAGCAGCACGACGGCGTGGTGGTGGATGCAGGGCGTCACAGTAGCAGGGCTTCGCCTTATACTACGAGAGAGAGAGGTGTAGCAGGGGAGAGGGAGGCGCCAGGACTCAGGGTGCGGCTGCCCCCTCCCTCCCCCTCATATATATAGGCTCCCCTAGGGGGGCGCCGGCCCTAGGAGATTGGATCTCCTAGGGGGGGGCGGCGGCCAGGGCTGGAGTGGCCCCCAAGGCAAGGTGGGGCGCCCCCCCACCCCTAGGGTTTCAACCCTAGGCGCATGGGGTGGGCCTAGGGGGGCGCACCAGCCCACTATGGGCTGGTTCCCCTCCACACTTTGGCCCATGGGGCCCTCCGGGATGGGTGGCCCCACCCGGTGGACCCCCGGGACCCTTCCGGTGGTCCCGGTACAATACCGGTGACCCCGAAACTTGTCCCGATGGCCGAAACAGCACTTCCTATATATAATTCTTTACCTCCGGACCATTCCGAAACTCCTCGTGACGTCCGGGATCTCATCCGGGACTCCGAACAACATTCGGGTTACTGCATATACATATCTTCACAACCCTAGCATCACCGAACCTTAAGTGTGTAGACCCTACGGGTTCGGGAGATAAGCAGACATGACCGAGACGACTCTCCGGTCAATAACCAACAGCGGGATCTGGATACCCATGTTGGCTCCCACAAACTCCACGATGATCTCATCGGATGAACCACGATGTCGAGGATTCAAGCAACCCCGTATGCAATTCCCTTTGTCAATCGGTATGTTACTTGCCCGAGATTCGATCGTCGGTATCCCAATACCTTGTTCAATCTCGTTACAGGCAAGTCACTTTACTCGTACCGTAATGCATGATCCCGTGACCAGACACTTGGTCACTTTGAGCTCATAATGATGATGCATTACCGAGTGGGCCCAGTGGTACCTCTCCGTCATACGGAGTGACAAATCCCAGTCTTGATCCGTGTCAACCCAACAGACACTTTCGGAGATACCCGTAGTCTACCTTTATAGTCACCCAGTTACGTTGTGACGTTTGGTATACCCAAAGCACTCCTACGGTATCCGGGAGTTACACGATCTCATGGTCTAAGGAAAGGATACTTGACATTGGAAAACTCTAGCAAACGAACTATACGATCTTATGCTATGTTTAGGATTGGGTCTTGTCCATCACATCATTCTCCTAATGATGTGATCTCGTTATCAATGACATCCAATGCCCATAGTCAGGAAACCATGACTATCTATTGATCAACGAGCTAGTCAACTAGAGGCTTACTAGGGACATGTTGGTGTCTATTATTCACACATGTATTACGATTTCCGGATAACACAATTATAGCATGGATAAAGACAATTATCACGAACAAGGAAATATAATAATAATGCTTTTATTATTGCCTCTAGGGCATATTGCCAACACTGACTTGATGCATTAATTGTTTTGGTATATACATATATTAACGCTTCTTTCTTCTTTCAGCCCTCCGGATCGAGCCAAACTTCCATAAGGAGATGAAGCCCGAAGAAAAGGTTGCGCCAGGAAGAAAGGTTCATGATCACATAAGTCGCGAACGATGGCCAACCTATTGCTCCCAAGCAGACCAAGGACACATTTGTACATAAGTGCAGAGTTCTTGTTAGGGAAAGTGTCCCGATCAGCGTCCAGCAATGGAATAAGAATAAGGACCCTGAAGTTTCTTATGTCTAGGATAGAAAGAAAGATGATCTTTGGACCTCGCTGATGACAAATTTCAGCCTACCGCCAAAGGAGGATCCGAATAACCCAGTTATAGAGCGAAAGGTCAAGGCGTTTGCTCTTAAGAAGATGACAGATCTATTCAGGAACTGGAAGAAAGAGTTGAACCTAAAGTTTGTCAAGAAAGATGAGACTCCAGAATTCATCGGTCGATATGAGAAGATAAGAGATCACTGGCCCGCATTTGTGGCCTACAAGAAATCAGAGAAGGGTATGAAAAGGTCACTGACAAACAAGAAAAATGCTGCAAAGAAGAAGTATCTACGGCAAAGCCCGGCCGTTGTGGGACAAAGCTGAGCAAGACCTGCTTGCAAAAGGGGTCTAACCAGCGACATTGAACTGGCCAGATCGTTCAAGGACTTGGTTCTTCGGGGATGGGGGAACTTTGGACCCAGAAAGAGGGGAGTGTGTTTGGACAGACGAGCAACTTGCAATACCCATCCGGAAGCTTCAGAAATATATCAAGGCAACGCACGAAGGGACGTTCATCCTGATAGAGAGAAGGACGAGCTGACAGAGGCCCTCGGGAATCCTGAGCACCTTGGATGAACACGCGGCACTCCAGGCTCCGTTCCGTGGGTGCATGGGTTTCCCGACAGCGGTGGTTACAGAAGCAGAGAGAGAAAGAGGGAAGCGGAAGCAATAGAAATGCAGAGGATCAGTGCAAAGTTAGCAAAATTGGAGGAACTTGAGAGCCAGCGAGCTACCGGCCAACCATCTCAGCGGCACGAAGATCCTTGCTTTGACGCTTCCCCAGAAGCTACCCCACCATCTTAGTGGAGAAGCAGTGTGGCTTCCACGGAGCTCGTTCAGCCTGATTTCATGGCTCCTCGCTACCCCGTGCATAGTATCACGGAGGCTGAACATTGCGAGCTAATGACAAAATGCCAGAACTTGACCTTGAAGGCGGTCGTCGGCTCTGTTGCTCCTCCTCCAGCTGAGGGAACTTTTCATTGTCGTCCGATTCCACATGGCTATGCTGTGGTGACGGTGGATGAAATAATGGAGGGATTTGAGGAGCTGGAGCTTGACTACCCTACAGGTGAAGGGGAGAATCATCTGGTTTATTCTTTAAGGAGTACCTGTCTATGGAGGAAGGAGTACATCAAGCTTCCAAACTAGACGCCTCCTCCTCCTCCTCCTCCGTCGCGTCAGGGCACTCCGCCTCCTCCTCCTCCTTCTCCAGCGAGTGATCAGGGCACTCCTGAAGGAAATATGCCCTAGAGGCAATAATAAAGTTATTATTTATTTCCTTATATCATGATAAATGTTTATTATTCATGCTAGAATTGTATTAACCGGAAACATAATACATGTGTGAATACATAGACAAACAGAGTGTCACTAGTATGCCTCTACTAGACTAGCTCGTTAATCAAAGATGGTTAAGTTTCCTAACCATGAACAAAGAGTTGTTATTTGATTAACGAGGTCACATCATTAGTTGAATGATCTGATTGACATGACCCATTCCATTAGCTTAGCACCCAATCGTTTAGTATGTTGCTATTGCTTTCTTCATAACTTATACATGTTCCTATGACTATGAGATTATGCAACTCCCGTTTGCCGGAGGAACACTTTGGGTGCTACCAAACGTCACAACATAACTGGGTGATTATAAAGGAGTACTACAGGTGTCTCCAATGGTAGATGTTGGGTTGGCGTATTTCGAGATTAGGATTTGTCACTCCGATTGTCGAAGAGGTATCTATGGGCCCTCTCGGTAATGCACATCACATAAGCCTTGCAAGCACTGCAACTAATATGTTAGTTGTGAGATGATGTATTACGGAACGAGTAAAGAGACTTGCCAGTAACGAGATTAAACTAGGTATTGGACACCGACGATCGAATCTTGGGCAAGTAACATACCGATGACAAAGGGAACAACGTATGTTGTTATGCGGTCTGACCGATAAAGATCTTCATAGAATACGTAGGAGCCAATATGGGCATCCAGGTCCCGCTATTGGTTATTGACCGGAGATGTGTCTCGGTCATGTCTACATTGTTCTCGAACCGTAGGGTCCGCACGCTTAACGTTACGATGACAGTTATTATGAGTTTATGCATTTTGATGTACCGAAGTTAGTTCGGAGTCCCGGATGTGATCACGGACATGACGAGGAGTCTCGAAATGGTCGAGACATAAAGATTGATATATTGGAAGCCTATATTTGGATATCGGAAGTGTTCCGGGTGAAATCGGGATTTTACCGGAATACCGGGAGGTTACCGGAACCCCCCGGGAGCCATATGGGCCTTCATGGGCCTTAGTGGAAAGGAGAAAAGGGGCAGCCCATAGGTGGCCGCGCGCCCCCCTTCCCCTAGTCCTATTAGGACTAGGAGAGGTGGCCGGCCCCCCTCTCTCTCTTTCCCCCTTGGAATCCTAGTTGGAATAGGTTTTGGGGGGGGGAGTCCTACTCCCGGTAGGAGTAGGACTCCTCCTGGCGCACCCTATGGCTGGCCGCACCCCTCCCCCTTGGCTCCTTTATATACGGAGGCAGGGGGCACCTCTAGACACACAATTGATCATTGAGATCGTTCCTTAGCCGTGTGCGGTGCCCCCTGCCACCAAATTCCACCTCGATCATATCGTTGTAGTGCTTAGTCGAAGCCCTGCGTCGGTAGTACATCAAGATCGTCACCACGCCGTCGTGCTGACGGAACTCCTCCCCGAAGCTTTGCTGGATCGGAGCCCGGGGATCGTCATCGAGCTGTACGTGTGCTAAGAAATCGGAGGTGCCGGAGTAACGGTGCTTGGATCGGTCGGATCGGGAAGAAGACGTACGACTACTTCCTCTACGGTGTGTCAACGCTTCCGTTGTGATCTACAAGGGTACGTAGATCATACTCTCCCCTCGTTGCTATGCATCACCATGATCTTGCGTGTGCGTAGGAAATTTTTTGAAATTACTACGTTCACCAACAGTGGCATCCGAGCCTGGTTTTATGATTTGATGTTATTTGCACGAGTAGAACACAAGTGAGTTGTGGGCGATACAAGTCATACTGCCTACCAGCATGTCATACTTTGGTTCGGCGGTATTGTTGGATGAAGCGGCCCGGACCGACATTACGCATACGCTTACGCGAGACCGGTTTCCCCGACGTGCTTTGCACATAGGTGACTTGCGGGTGACTGTTTCTCCAACTTTAGTTGAACCGAGTGTGGCTACGCTCGGTCCTTGCGAAGTTTAAAATGGAGTCAAATTGACAAACTATCGTTGTGGTTTTGATGCGTAGGTGAGATTGGTTCTTGCTTAAGCCCGTAGCAGCCACGTAAAACTTGCAACAACAAAGTAGAGGACGTCTAACTTGTTTTTGCAGGGCATGTTGTGATGTGATATGGTCAAGACGTGATGAGATATAAGTTGTTGTATGAGATGATCATGTTTTGTTGAAGTTATCATCAACTGGCAAAATCCTTATGGTTGTCTCTCTATTGCATGAGATGCAAGCGTCCAATAATGGCTTTACTTTATCGTTATGCGATAGCAATAGTTGCAAGAGCAATTGTTGGCGAGACGACCACGCGACGACACATTGATATAGATCAAGATGATGGAGATCATGGTGTCATGCCAGTGACGATATAGATCATGACAGTACTTTGGAGATGGAGATCAAAGAAGCAAGATGATGATGGCCATATCATGTCACATATTTTGATTGCATATGATGTTTATCTTTTATACATCTTATTTTTGCTTTGATTGACGGTAGCATTATAAGATGATCTCTCACTAAATTATCAAGAAGTGTTCTCCCTGAGTATGCACCGTTGCCAAAGTTCGTCGTGCCCAGACACCACGTGATGATCGGGTGTGATAAGCTCTACGTCCATCTACAACGGGTGCAAGCCAGTTTTGCACACGCAGAATACTCAGGTTAAACTTGACGAGCCTAGCATATGCAGATATGGCCTCGGAACACGGAGACCGAAAAGTCGAGCGTGAATCATATAGTAGATATGATCAACATAACGATGTTCACCATTGAAAACTACTCCATCTCACGTGATGATCGGTTATGGTTTAGTTGATTTGGATCACGTGATCACTTAGAGGATTAGAGGGATATCTATCTAAGTGGGAGTTCTTAAGTAATATGATTAATTGAACTTAAATTTATCATGAACTTAGTCCTGGTAGTATTTTGCAAATTATGTTGTAGATCAATAGCTCGCGTTATTGCTTCCCTGTGTTTATTTTGATATGTTCCTAGAGAAAATTGTGTTGAAAGATGTTAGTAGCAATGATGTGGATTGGATCCGTGATCTGAGGTTTATCCTCATTGCTGCACAGAAGAATTATGTCCTTGATGCACCGCTAGGTGACAGACCTATTGCAGGAGCAGATGCAGACGTTATGAACGTTTGGCTAGCTCAATATGATGACTACTTGATAGTTTAGTGCACCATGCTTAATGGCTTAGAATTGGGACTTCAAAGACGTTTTGAACGTCATGGACCATATGAGATGTTCCAGGAGTTGAAGTTAATATTTCAAGCAAATACCCGAGTTGAGAGATATGAAGTCTCCAACAAGTTCTATAGCTAAAAGATGGAGGAGAATCGCTCAACTAGTGAGCATGTGCTCAGATTGTCTGGGTACTACAATCGCTTGAATCAAGTGGGAGTTAATCTTCCAGATAAGATAGTGATTGACAGAATTCTCTAGTCACCATCACCAAGTTAGTAGAACTTCGTGATGAACTATAACATACAAGGGATAACGGAAACAACTCCCAAGCTCTTCATGATGCTGAAATCAACGAAGGTAGAAATCAAGAAAAACATCAAGTGTTGATGGTTGACAAGATCACTAGTTTCAAGAAAAGGGCAAAGGGAAGAAAGGGGAACTTCAAGAAGAACAGCAAGCAAGTTGCTGCTCAAGTGAAGAAGCCCAAGTCTGGTCCTAAGCCTGAGACTAAGTGCTTCTACTGCAAAGGGACTGGTCACTGGAAGCGGAACTGCCCCTAGTATTTGGCGGATAAGAAGGATGGCAAAGTGAACATAAGTATATTTGATATACATGTTATTGATGTGTACTTTACTAGTGTTTATAGCAACCCCTCAGTATTTGATACTAGTTCAGTTGCTAAGAGTAATAACTCGAAACAGGAGTTGCAAAATGAACAGAGACTAGTTAAGGGTGAAGTGACGATGTGTGTTGGAAGTGGTTCCAAGATTGATATGATCATCATCGCACACTCCCTATACTTTCGGGATTAGTGTTGAACCTAAATAAGTGTTATTTGGTGTTTGCGTTGAGCATGAATATGATTTGATCATGTTTATTGTAATACGGTTATTCATTTAAGTAAAAGAATAAATTGTTGTTCTGTTTACATGAATAAAACCTTATATGGTTACACACCCAATGAAAATAGTTCATTGGATCTCGATCTTAATAATACACATATTCATAATATTGAAACCAAAAGATGCGAAGTTAATAATGATAGTGCAACTTATTTGTGGCACTGCCGTTTAGGTCATATTGGTGTAAAGCGCATGAAGAAACTCCATGCTGATGGGATTTTGGAATCACTTGATTATGAATCACTTGATGCTTGCAAGCCATGCCTTGTGGGCAAGATGACTAAAACGCCGTTCTCCGGAACAATGAAGCAAGCAACAGATTTGTTGGAAATCATACATACTGATGTATGTGGTCCGATGAATATTAAGGCTTACAGCAGGTATCATTATTTTCTGACCTTCACAAGATGATTTGAGCAGATATAGGGATATCTACTTGATGAAACATAAGTCTGAAAACACTTGAATAGTTCAAAGAATTTCAGAGTGAAGTGGAAAATCATCGTAACAAGAAAATAAAGTTTCTACGATCTGATCGTGGAAAAAAAGTATTTGAGTTACGAGTTTGGTCTTCAGTTAAAACAATGTGAAATAGTTTCACTACTCACGCCACCTGGAACACCACAGCATAATGGTGTGTCCGAACGTCATAACCGTACTTTATTGGATATAGTGCAATCTATGATGTTTCTTACCGATTTACCACTATCGTTTTTGGGGTCATGCATTAGAGACAGCTGCATTCACGTTAAAAAAAGGGGCACCATCTATATCCGTCGAGACGACGCCTTATGAACTATGGTTTGGCAAGAAACCAAAGTTGTCGTTTCTTGAAGTTTGGGGTTGCAATGCTTATGAGAAAAAGTTTCATCCTGATAAGCTCAAACCCAAATCGGAGAAATATGTCTTCATAGGATACCCAAAGGAGACTGTTGGGTACACCTTCTATCACAGATCCTAAGGCAAGACATTCGTTGCTTATAATGGATCCTTTCTAGAGAAGGAGTTTCTCTCGAAAGAAGTGAGTGGGAGGAAAGTAGAACTTGACGAGGTAACTGTACCTGCTCCCTTATTGGAAAGTAGTACATCACAGAAAACTGTTTCTGCGACACCTACACCAATAAGTGAGGAAGTTAATGATCATGATCATGAAACTTCAGAACAAGATGCTACTGAACCTCGTAGATCAACCAGAGTGAGATCCGCACCAGAGTGGTACGGTAATCCAGTTCTGGAAATCATGCTACTAGATCATGATGAACCTACGAACTATGAAGAAGCGATGGTGAGCCCAGATTCCGCAAAGTGGCTTGAAGCCATGAAATCTGAGATGGGATCCATGTATGAGAACAAAGTATGGACTTTGGTTGACTTGCCCGATGATCGGCAAGCAATTGAGAATAAATGGATCTTCAAGAGGAAGACAGACGCTGATAGTAGTGTTACTATCTACAAAACTAGAATTGTCGCAAAAGGTTTCGACAAGTTCAAGGTGTTGACTACGATGAGAGCTTCTCACTCGTATCTATGCTTAAGTCTGTCCGAATCATGTTAGCAATTGTCGCATTTTATGAAATCTGGCAAATGGATAAACAAAACTGCATTCCTTAATGGATTTATTAAAAAAAGAGTTGTATATGATGCAACCAGAAGGTTTTGTCAATCCTAAAGGTGCTAACAAAATATGCAAGCTCCAGCGATCCATCTGTGGACTGGTGCAAGCATCTCGGAGTTGGAATATACGCTTTGATGAGTTGATCAAAGCATATAGTTTTATACAGACTTGCGGTGAAGCCTGTATTTACAAGAAAGTGAGTGGGAGCACTACAGCATTTCTGATAAGTATATGTGAATGACATATTGTTGATCGGAAATAATGTAGAATTATTCTGTAAAGCATAAAGGAGTGTTTGAAAGGAGTTTTTCAAAGAAAGACTTCGTTGAAGCTGCTTACATATTGAGCTCCAAGATCTATAAAGATAGATCAAGACGCTTGATAAGTTTTTTCAATGAGTACATACCTTGATAAGATTTTGAAGTAGTTCAAAATGGAGCAGTCAAAGAAAGAGTTCTTGCCTGTATTACAAGGTGTGAAGTTGAATAAGACTCAAAGCCCGACCACGGCAGAAGATAGAAAGAGAATGAAAGTCATTCCCTATGCCTTGGCCATAGGTTCTATAAAGTATGTCATGCTATATACCAGATCTATTGTATACCCTGCACTGATTTGGCAAGGGAGTACAATAGTGATCTAGGAGTAGATCACTGGACAGCGGTCAGAATTATCCTTAGTGAAATAAGGATATGTTTCTCGATTATGGACGTGACAAAAAGGTTCGTCGTAAAGGGTTACGCCGATGCAAGTTTTGACACTAATCTAGATGACTCTAAATCTCGGTGTAGATACATATTGAAAGTGGGAGCAATTGGCTAGAGTAGCTCCATGCAGAGCATTATTGACATAGAAATTTGCAAAATACATGTGGATCTGAATGTGGCAGACCCGTTGACTAAGATTCTCTCACAAGCAAAACATGATCACACCTTAATACTCCTTGGGTGTTAATCACATAGCGATGTGAACTAGGTTACTGAGTCTAGTAAACCCTTTGAGTGTTGATCACATATCGATGTGAACTATGGCTGTTAATCACATGGTGATGTGAACTATTGCTGTTAAATCACATGGCGATGTGATCTAGATTATTGACTATAGTGCAAGTGGGAGACTGAAGGAAATATGCCCTAGAGGAAATAATAAAGTTATTATTTATTTCCTTATATCATGATAAATGTTTATTATTCATGCTAGAATTGTATTAACCGGAAACATAATACATGTGTGAATACATAGACAAACAGAGTGTCACTAGTATGCCTCTACTAGACTAGCTCGTTAATCAAAGATGGTTAAGTTTCCTAACCATGAACAAAGAGTTGTTATTTGATTAACGAGGTCACATCATTAGTTGAATGATCTGATTGACATGACCCATTCCATTATCTTAGCACCCGATCGTTTAGTATGTTGCTATTGCTTTCTTCATAACTTATACATGTTCCTATGACTATGAGATTATGCAACTCCCGTTTGCCGGAGGAACACTTTGGGTGCTACCAAACGTCACAATGTAACTGGGTGATTATAAAGGAGTACTACAGGTGTCTCCAATGGTAGATGTTGGGTTGGCGTATTTCGAGATTAGGATTTGTCACTCCGATTGTCGGAGAGGTATCTCTAGGCCCTCTCGGTAATGCACATCACATAAGCCTTGCAAGCACTGCAACTAATATGTTAGTTGTGAGATGATGTATTACGGAACGAGTAAAGAGACTTGCCAGTAACGAGATTAAACTAGGTATTGGACACCGACGATCGAATCTCGGGCAAGTAACATACCGATGACAAAGGGAACAACGTATGTTGTTATGCGGTCTGACCGATAAAGATCTTCGTAGAATATGTAGGAGCCAATATGGGCATCCAGGTCCCGCTATTGGTTATTGACCAGAGATGTGTCTCGGTCATGTCTACATTGTTCTCGAACCGTAGGGTCCGCACGCTTAACGTTACGATGACAGTTATTATGAGTTTATGCATTTTGATGTACCGAAGTTAGTTCGGAGTCCCTGATGTGATCACGGACATGACGAGGAGTCTCGAAATGGTCGAGACATAAAGATTGATATATTGGAAGCCTATATTTGGATATCGGAAGTGTTCCGGGTGAAATCGGAATTTTACCGGAATACCGGGAGGTTATCGGAACCCCCCGGGAGCCATATGGGCCTTCATGGGCCTTAGTGGAAAGGAGAAAAGGGGCAGCCCATAGGTGGCCGCACGCCCCCCCTTCCCCTAGTCCTATTAGGACTAGGAGAGGTGGCCGCCCCCCCCCCCTCTCTCTTTCCCCCTTGGAATCCTAGTTGGAATAGGTTTTGGGGGGGGGGAGTCCTACTCCCGGTCGGAGTAGGACTCCTCCTGGCGCACCCTATGGCTGGCCACACCCCTCCCCCTTGGCTCCTTTATATACGGAGGCAGGGGGCACCTCTAGACATACAATTGATCATTGAGATCGTTCCTTAGCCGTGTGCGGTGCCCCCTGCCACCAAATTCCACCTCGATCATATCGTTGTAGTGCTTAGTCGAAGCCCTGCGTCGGTAGTACATCAAGATCGTCACCACGCCGTCGTGCTGATGGAACTCCTCCCCGAAGCTTTGCTGGATCGGAGCCCGGGGATCGTCATCGAGCTGTACGTGTGCTAAGAACTCGGAGGTGCCGGAGTAACGGTGCTTGGATCGGTCGGATCGGGAAGAAGACGTACGACTACTTCCTCTACGGTGTGTCAACGCTTCCGTTGTGATCTACAAGGGTACGTAGATCATACTCTCCCCTCGTTGCTATGCATCACCATGATCTTGCGTGTGCGTAGGAAATTTTTTGAAATTACTATGTTCACCAACAACTCCGCCTCCTCCTCCGCCTCCTCCAGCGCGTAAAGGAACTCCGCCTCGTCCTCCACCACATCCGGCGCGTCGGAGCACTCCGCCTCCTCCGGCGTGTCAGCGGACTCCGCCGCGCCACCAACGGCGGAAGAGAGACACCGCCGCTCCGGCGGCTAGTAGTACAAGAGGCGGGAAGAAATTCAGATTTGGTCCAAAAAGCGTGAAGCCTCTTCCAAAGTTACCATATGAGAGGACTGACGAGGAAACCGATGAAACATGGAAGCCGAAGTGCAGACCCATTTGGCACAGAAACCTCCACCTCCGAAGGAAACGGTAGATCCGATGAAAGCGAATCGCACTGTGGATGCCCTGAAGCGACCACCACCGCCTCCGCCAGAATCCAACTATAACCGCTGTATTGCAAAGACATATGATGAAGCACAGCGGTCGGGAAGTACTTTCAGTGATGCAAGATTAGCAGAACGAAGAAGTGGGAAAACAATTCCCCAGATCGGCGAACAGGCGAAGCAATCGTGCCCCCCGCTCAAGGTGTCTAGCGATATCGTCGGTAATCATCTGGGGCTAGTGCCCGGTATCAATCTTGGTGATCACCTGAGAGATGATGTACAATTTTAAATGTTAGAGGTAATACAGATCTTCAGATATGAGCACGGGAAGCCTCTCGTCAAACCCGATCCTCCTCCTCTAACAACGATGATGCGAAGATTGCATGACTGGTACATGGATACCTGCAGGAAGTCTGGGGCCAACAGTATGATGGTGAGAATTAAAGATGAGAACGAACTCATTGGAGTTGAGTTGCTGCCTATTGAATTTGTGGAGTTATTTTAGTTATTCAATCAAGACACCCTCGACAAACAACTCATGACTTGCTACTGTCTGTAAGTATTACTTCTGTAATTAAGTCTCTATAGCTCAGCTCATTCATTGCATGTATATATAATTATCCTCACTATATTATGCAGGCTGAAGATCGTCGAATGCAAAAAAGAACAAATTATCCTCACTATAAAAAAGAGAGTCAAAGATACTGAGGACAACTTGCTACAATCGTTCCTTCGACATCAAAACAAAGGGAAAGTACTCTTTCCTTACAACTTCAAGTGAGTCTTACTGTCTTGTGCATATTCGGTTTCGCTTACTCGAGGTTATAGTAATGTAATTGATGAGTTATGCGTGCGCAGCTTCCACTTTATTCTACTGGAGATTAAGCTTGGCGGGGGAGTAGTAAATATCTTAGACTCGAGACGTAAAGATCCCCAGGATTATGCGGACATGACTGCAATGCTCCAGAAGTAATTTCAATCATTATCATACCATATCAGCAACTTTTGTTCATTTCCTAATATCAAGTAATCATTTTCTTTGCCTGGCAGGGTTTGGAAACGGTTCACCGGAATGGTTTCGGGTCTGCAGAAGGAGCTGCGATTTACACACCCCAATGTAAGTAGTACTAGCTAGTTCCGCGCATCTCTCATTGATTCTAGTTTCATCAACACCATTTATCATGCTTGATTATCAATTTGATTGAACTCTGTTTCTCGTAAAGTGCTTGTGGCAGGAAGGCGGGAATAATTTATGTGGATACTGCGTTTGTGAGTTCATTCGCCACTCAAGCTCTGAGCGGGGCATGTCTGACAAACAATTTGAAGTACGTAAACAAACAATATTATTTTATTACCATCAATTGTGTTGAGTTTCATTCATATATATGTATTTACCCCCTTCTTTAAATTAGATGCGAGAGATGCGGGATGAACTCCTACCACATGATCGCATATGAGCAGTTCAAGAGAAATTGGCGGGATTCTTTCTTGAGCACGTCATACATAAAAACGGAGAATGCCATGTGGAAATTGAAAAGGATTTTAGATGTTAGGGATTGCAAGAGATGTTATATTGTATATATGTAGTAGCGTCGGATAGATATACAGAAACTTGTTGTTCGACCAATCCCAGAGAAAGAGAGGATACTTCTCTCTGTATTTGTTCATGATGATCTTGTGTAATTAATGGTTACTTCATTTGCTTACTAGCTAGCATGTTGAGTTCTCTTTATATGTATAGTAGCTAGCATCGACCAAGCATAGAGAAAGAGAGGTCACTTCTCTCTATTAGCTAGCTAACAAAATATGAAACCCCTAAATTAACCCTCCAAATCCCCTAAACTGTTGGAAATATGCCCTAGAGGCAATAATAAAATAGTTATTATTATATTTCTTTGTTCATGATAATTGTCTATTGTTCATGCTAAAATTGTGTTATCCGGAAATCGTAATACATGTGTGAACACATAGACCACAACACGTCCCTAGTGAGGCTCTAGTTGACTAGCTCGTTGTTCAAAAGATAGTCATGGTTTCCTGACTATGGACATTGGATGTCATTGATAACGGGATCACATCATTAGGATAATGATGTGATGGATAAGACCCAATCCTAAGCTTAGCTCAAAGATCGTGTAGTTCGTTTGCTGTAGCTTTTCTGAATGTCAAGTATCATTTCCCTAGACCATGAGATTGTGCAACTCCCGGATACCGTAGGAGTGCTTTGGGTATGCCAAACGTCACAACGTAACTGGGTGACTATAAAGGTACATTACAGGTATCTCCTAAAGTGTCTGTTGGGTTGGCACGAATCGAGACTGGGATTTGTCACTCCATATGACGGAGAGGTATCTCTGGGCCCACTCGGTAATGCATCATCATAATGAGCTCAATGTGATCAAGTGGTTGATCACGGGATCATGCATTATGGTACGAGTAAAGTGACTTGCCGGTAATGAGACTGAACAAGGTATTGGGATACCGACGATCGAGTCTCGGGCAAGTAACGTACTGATTGACAAAGGGAATTGTATACAGATTGATTGAATCCTTGACATCATGGTTCATCCGATGAGATCATCGTGGAGCATGTGGGAGCCAACATGGGTATCCAGATACCGATGTTGGTTATTGACCAGAGAGTCGTCTCAGTCATGTCTGCATGTCTCCCGAACCCGTAGGGTCTACACACTTAAGGTTCGGTGACGCTAGGGTTGTTAGGAAGACTTGTATGTGATTACTGAATGTTGTTCAGAGTCCTGGGTGAGATCCCGGACATCACGAGGAGTTCTGGAATGGTCCGGAGGTAAAGATTTATATATGGGAAGTTGTCATATGGTCGCCGGAAAGTTTCAGAGGCGTATCGGTATTGTACCGGGGCCACCGGAGGGGTTCCGGGGGTCCACCGGGAGGGTCCACCTCTTTCGGAGGGCCTTATGGGCTGTATGGAGAAGGGAACCAGCCCAAGTGTGCTGGGGAGCCACACCCCCCTAGGGCCCATGCGCCTAGGGTTGGGGGAAACCCTAAGGGGGGGCGCCCCCTTGCTTGGGGGGCAAGCCCCCCTCCCCTTGGCCGCCGCCCCCCTCTAGATCTCATCTAGAGGGGGCCGGCCCCCTTCCCCTTTCCCCTATAAATAGAGGGATGAGGGGAGGGCTGCAGACAACATCCAAGGCGCAGCCCCTCCCCTCCCCAACACCTCTCCTCCTCCATAAGAGCTTGGCGAAGCCCTGCCGGAGTACTGCAGCTTCATCACCACCACGCCGTCGTGCTGCTGTTGGAGCCCTCTTCCTCAACCTCTCCCTCCTCCTTGCTGGATCAAGGCGCGGGAGACGTCCTCGCTCCGTACGTGTGTTGAACGCGGAGGTGCCGTCCGTTCGGCACTAGGATCTTCGGTGATTTGGATCACGTCGAGTACGACTCCATCAACCCCGTTCTCTTGAACGCTTCCGCTCGTGATCTACAAGGGTATGTAGATGCACTCCTCTCTCCCTCGTTGCTAGATGACTCCATAGATTGATCTTGGTGATGCGTAGAAAATTTTAAAATTCTACTACGTTCCCCAACATAAACCCCCCTTTCAAAAACAAAAATACAAAAATCCATGCGCCTGCGAGCTACTGACGCGTGGCTACCTTTTGGCCTCGGTTAGTGTTACCAACCGGGAGTAAAGGTCTTCCTGCTTGGGTGCCCCGCAGCGGCCACATGGAGCCCCTTCGGTCCCGGTTCGTAAGCAAACCGGGAAGGTTTTGGGCTTTAGTCCCCATTGATTTGTCCCGGTTCCAGAACCGGGACTAAAGGCCCTCTGGAACCGGGACTAGTACCATGTTTTCTACTAGTGTACGAGTCCAAGTTTCAAGGTATCTCGCCCCTCAATAATCGACCGCCATATCTGGGACGCATGGTTTCCTAATTCAGCAGATAAAAATTATGTTTCAGGATAGTACACTACCTTTAATATCCTTGCACTTAGCGATTCTAGATTGTCAAGAATTCTCCATGCATGTCTCACCAAGAGTGCTAGGTTGAAAATTTCGAAATCTCTGAACCCCAATCCACCCATATACTTGGGCATACTCATGGTGTCCCATGAAACCTAATATGGTTTACGTTGGCCTTGCTTACTGCCCCACCAAAAAGTTGTGATCATGGACTTCAATTGCTTACATGAATCCCTCGGCAATTTAAAGCAAGGAAAAATGGAATACACAGGGATAGATTGAGCCACTGATTTTACTAGGACCTCTTTACCAGCAGCTGACAAAAGTCTCTCCATCCAACCTTGTATTATACTCCACAAGCGGTCCTTGAGATATTTGAATGCCCCATTCTTCGAGATCCCCACATCAGAAGGCATCCCAAGATATTTCTCGTTCAACTGCTCATTGGGGACATTCAATATATTTTTAATGGCACCTCTGACCTCCTCGGGAGATCCTTTACTGAAAAAGATGGAAGACTTGTCTTTGTTTGTTCTCTGTCCCGATGCTCGTGCATAGGTCTCCAACATGATAGATACTTCTTCAGCTCCCTTAGTATTTGCTTTAAAAAACAGCAGGCTATCATCTGCAAATAACCAAGTGGTTCACCGGCGGAGCCGTTGAAGCCACTTGTATACCACCAAAATTAGATGACTGAACTCTGGATTTTAAATGGCATGAAAGGCCCTCTACTGCCAGCAAAAAGAGGTATGGTGAACTAGGATCCCCCTGACGGACACCCCGTGTTGGTTGAAATTCATCAAGCTTCTAACCATTAAATAAAATAGAATAGGAGACTGAGGTGACCATTCCCATCACTATGTCCACCCATCTCTGTGTAAACCCCAACTTCAATATCACTGCTCTCAGGTAGCTCCATTGTACCTTGTTGTAGGCTTTCATCATATCTAGCTTCAAAGCACAATGCCTATGCATGCTTTTCTGCCCTGTTTCTCTTCATAAAGTGCAAACACTCATAAGTAGCAATAATATTGCCAGTAATGAGACGCTCAGGGACAAAAGCAGATGGCTCCTCCGAGCTAATATCAGGTAGCACAACCTTCAGACCATTTGCTACCACCTTCGATACTATTTTATAAAGTACGTTGCATAGGCTTATTGGACGAAATTGGGTTAGAAGTGTTGGGGTTTTACCTTTGGGATCAAAACCAAAATGGTGTTGTTTATTTCCTGCGCACTCTCCACTCCTTGAACAATTCTCAACACCACCTTGGTGACTGCTTCTCCACAAATATCCCAATGTTTCTAAAAAACTGCTCCGCCCCTGCGTGCATGGGCTTGAATTTGAGTAGAAAACAATTCAAATATCGATGTCATTGCAGGAGAAAGAAAGGCACGCACGTAAAAAATGTTGCATTATAAGTATTAATTTAAAATAATGCCATTTGTTTTCGGAATCCAATGTTTCATTCCCGATCCTACAGTCTGCATACTAGATATTCAAGGAGGCGCCCATTTTTCGAAAATATTTGAATTCTCCAATCCCAAGAAATCTGTTTACGTACGTCACCCACCAACCCCATGCAGGCAGCCACTCTCTCTCATGTGACGCCGAGAGCTGCATCTGAACCGTCCACACCTCGAACGGAGGCAGAGGGTCGGCCCCGACCTTAGCTTAGCATTCACGGCTCCTTCGCCTTTAGGCCTTATATAATAGGAGATGATTAGGGAGGTGCTTAGAAAAATAAACCGAGTTTTTCTGAAGCAGGCTCGTCGTCGTCGCAGCTCTGTGTGTCCGGTAAGTAGAGTACTGCATGCATTATCCGATCGAGCATGAATCCACATGCACTTCACTTCTGCTTACTTACTTTATGCTAGTGTGGTGTGATGATGCATGCTTCTTCTAATTAATGCTCAATATATATGATTTGTGGAAGAGCAATTTATTAGCTCTGTTTTATGTGCTATGAATGCCTGAGTCATCTACCTTGCTCTGCTCTCATTTGTGTGTTGTTGTGCGTAGTTTAGCTATTGCTTCTGATTCTGTTATGTTAAAATTCTCTCTATGCATGGTACATTCTGTGAATGGACTTGTGGAGGAGCTACAAGTGTGTGTGTCTGTGTGTCGAGAACACATTCTCTTTCTCTACAACATATGTGGTGGAGAAAAGCAGGTGCCTGCTGGCCAATGTGGACTGATTTACCCTCCACCACCTCCTTCACCACCTTTTTCACCCGTGGTCTCGCATGGGCATGGACGTGTACCTCATGCAGTGTTGTTGTCTTCCTTGGTCGGTGTTGGTTTACTGGGCATTACAGAAAATATTCTCCCATTACAAATTGCAGCAATGCATGGCAGATACTCATGTGCTCCACCCAGAGCCGGTTAAAAGTATTTTTGGTCCCGGGGCGGTGTAAAAAGCAAGTGTTTTTCATATTAAACTTTTATACTTATTTTAAACTAAGTGTACCATATTATAGTTGTAATTAATATATTTTTTATTACTTAGTCACATAAAATATTTTCAAATAACAGTTACATTATTCATTGGTATGCAGTTGTAATGTATATCATTGAAAATTTTAATTCTACAAAATGAAAATTTTATGATGTACCAAAAATTTTCTTTATCGTTGAAACAATATTTCATATTTTTATTTTTCTAATACTGCATAAACGATGTAGTGTATACACATTTGCATATATATGCATTCGTCCATATATCTTTTAATATTATATTGAATATTATGATAGAGATTTCTAAATTATAGACACACTAACAAATATTTTCTAGTGATTTCTAATGTATATTAGACAGTCATATTCATGGAACCTTCTAGGGCATAGAAAATGTGGCTTGCATCTTGGGTTTACTAATTCGAAGAACCAAAAATGTTGCTGATTATACTTTTATGCATGATTCAATTACCTAACATGCTCGTCCAAATTCACTTGGTTTGATTTGGTGCAAATGAGATGCCTACAAGTTTATCGAATTAAAAAATATGCATTGGTAGTTTAAACATTGGAATCCAGATATCATAATTTTTATTATGATACTAAGACATGCATCATAAAGAGAGACTAATGTATTTGAACTCAACTTCTCAACTAGGATTGGTTTGCCTATGCGTGGAATAACTTATCAGTATGTGGTGTAAACTTACGCTTTTTGCAATTGAGGCTTTATTTTATCCATTTAATAATCTTTCAGATGTAATGCAACATTCAGATTGGATTGTGTAAAGGTTCCTCTAGGATTGAACAAACCACATTTGGAACAGAATTCGTATTTGGACAGATTTCGTATTTGAACAATTTTCGAGTTCCACATTTCCGTTCAAATTTGAAATTTGTTCAAACTCAAAAATTGTTCAAATCCCAAAATTGTTCAAATTAAAAAAATGTTCAAAACCAAAATTTGTTCTTAATCTAAAATTGTTCAAAATAAAAAATTGTTTCAAAAACCAAAAAACAAACAGAAAACGCATAGAAAAAAAGGAAAACCGCGCTAATGGGCCGGCCCAGGCCGGCACCCGCGTGAGCGGAACCGAATATTGTCCGCAATGAGCGGAACCTAGGTTTCACCGCGTAGGTCGCCGCACAGCTCGGTTCGTTCTCTTATTGGGCCGGCCCAGCTCGGTTCCCATCCTCTATTTTCTTCCTTCGTTACGTTCTCAGTTTTCTTCCTCCCATCTTCTTTTCTTCTTCTTCATCTCCTTTCTCCTTCTCCTTCCGCGCGGCAGTTTTCTAGATCCACAGCGGACGGAGGTCGTCCCTCCGTCGGGCGTTCTTCACCAAGGTTTGAGAATCAACCTTGACCGCCATCCCCGTCTCCGTCTCTCTTTTTTTCTTCTTGGATGTGCGTTGTTCACTCCGCTAGGCAGCGATTTGTTTAGAGACGTGATAGGATTTCTAGAGTTTTGCCCTAGTCTTCTGCTAGGATTTTTACTAAATCATGGCGTGCTGATGTCGTTTGCTTCGTTTAGTTAGGGCTCTGCCATGGTTTTTCACTAGGTTTTCACCATAGTTTTGTGCTAGGGTTTCTAATTCATGGCGTGCTGATGTGGTTTGATTCGATTTCACTAGGGTTCCGACGTGCTTTTCGCTAGGGTTTTCCAATTTTTTCATGGAGTGCCGATGTTGTTTGCTCCGATTTTTAGCTAGGGTTTCGCCATAGATTTTCATTAGGGTTGCCCAATTTCATGGCGTCCTGATGTGGTTTGCATCGAATTAACTAGGGTTTCGGCATAGATTTTTTTAGCTAGGGTTCCCCCTGACAATCATGTATTGTACATGTTGGTCTTCTTTGGTTCTTAGTGTGGAATCTCATTTTTTGTTAAACCTATTCTTAAGTTGCTATGTTATTTATTTGTAGTACATTCTAGGTATGAAAGCACTGAACATTTTACAGTCTGAATCCACGTCAGTATTTTTTACGTACATTTGGTTGTTGTGTTATCATTTTTTTGTTATCAAAATAATGCTATGAGCAACATCCCGTGTTAATGCTTTTTATATCCATGTTGTCCTCCCACGCAAATAGCAATTTTTTCATGATTTAAAATGATATGCTTTTTACATGAAAATAATGCTATGATCAACATCCCTCATAATGGAACAACCTCACTAATTTTTTATCTCAGTTAGTTTTTAGGTTCTTCATTTTAATCTTATCCTTTTTTGGTTTGTTCCATAGAGCTCCTTGTATAGTAACCATGTCTAAAATCTGAAACACCATGGGACTATGAAGCATAGGTTCTCGACCCTCAGATGGAACAAAGTCGTTACAAATTTAACTGATAAGCAAAAATGATATGTTCCAAACATGTGTTGGAATATTAGGCAAGTTCATGATTAATTCCAGTAAATAATTCATGACTAGAAGAGATACTAGCATGCAAAAATCTAGCAAACTAGAAGAACAGCAAGACATGCATAACAGCAGCAAACACGTAACAGTAGCTGTAGAAACAGACATGAACAGAGGATGTTGGACGTACTGATCGTTAGCTATTATGGGTGCGACAGTGTTGATGACGATGTTGGCGACGATCTGCTGCTGCGGCGACGAATACGACGATGAGTAGCACCGCCCGACTTGGACGGAAGACGACCCGTGATGACGAATTTGAGCAGTCGCGCACAGCGCTTCCCAAAAACCTAATTCGTCCTCTCCCGGTGCAGGATCGCAAAGATGAACGGTTCCGGAGACCTGCTCTCCCACGCGCCGATGCACGCCGGCGTTTGGGATGGAGTAGACTACGATGGCGGCGCAAGTTGTGAGATGAGGCAAAACCCTAGGTGTTTTTCGGTGTATCTCTGGCCGCAGCCGGTAGCTGTATATATATTAGAACCAGAGGCGGTATTGTGTCGCGACCACAATCCCAAACCGACTCGGTTTCTAATTCGTATACTTACCGGACAAGAAATCAAAAGAAACTTGTCTGCCAAGACATAAAAATAAAACGGCAAAAGGAAGCTGTGCTCCTGCAAGGAGACGGACCGGATTTCGGCGGACCATTCACGCGCATGTCGCATGTACGCGCCGCCTCGCCACGGCCCGGCCAGGCCAGGCGAGGCTAGGCGAGCGAGCGCGCGCGTGTGGTTTTCCCTTTCTCTTCTCACACACCACTTAGAGTGGTAGAGAGAACCCACTATATAAAGAGGTCCAACTCTTCTTCAACTTCCAAGGTGGGACTAAACTTAGCACCACCACTTGCCATTTTACACATGGGCTTTGAGATTTCAGAAATTGCTATGGGCCTAGCCCATTAATTCTAACAATCCCCCACCAGATCTCAAATACCCATTTAGAGATTTGCCTTCTCTCACCACTTGTTTAATATACCAGTGTTTCAGCAGAGACTGTTAAGTTGAACTTCTGCCTAGAACTTTAAGCTACATCCATTCACAACTTGACAATGGACTATGCCTTGAATTGCTAGTTTTGTGTGAACAGGTTTCACTCAAAGTCTTAACCAGTACCTGACCGCCAGTAGGCTACCCCGCGGTTTGGAGCTTATACGTCATACTCCCTGGTCTCTTCGTGAGTTTACTAGAGATCACCCAAATCTCATAGACTGCGACGTTTACAGTCAGAACTCATATAGGTGTGTTCTTTCAAGACTGCTATGTAGGACAGCATCTTTGCTAATTATAGCCAATAGAACCACATTAAGGCATGTTGCCGACCTGCCTTACAGATCCGAGCCTTATAGCTCTGAGAGTTTTGCATCTTCACTTGGAGACGATCATAAGTTATTACTCTCCTCAGTTAACCAATAGCTTGTTCTTCCCAGATCCTAATTCACGGGATCTCCGATCACAAAGGTTGGGTTACTACTATGGTGTAACATCTATGGGTCTCATACCCATCTCCCTCGATGCAATATCTATCACATTTCGTGATAGTCCCTTTGTAAAGGGATCTGCCAGGTTTTTGTCTGTTTGTATATACGTAACAGTTATTACTCCGGAGTTTCTCAACTTCCTGACAGACTTCAAACGTCTTTTCACGTGTCTTGATGACTTTGCGTTATCTTTAGAATTGTTCACTTTAGCGATAACCGTTTGGTTATCACAATTCATAAGAATAGCCGGTACAGGTTTTTCAACAACCGGCAAGTCCATCAAGAGCTCATGCAGCCATTCTGCCTCAACAGTAGCTGTGTCCAAAGCAGTTAATTCTGCTTCCATAGTTGACCTCGTCAATATGGTTTGCTTGCAAGACCTCCATGACACTGCGCCACCACCATGAGTAAAATACATACCCACTTGTTGCGTAAAGTACATCAACATCGGAGATCCAATTTGAATCACTATATCCTTCTAGCACAGCAGGATGCCCTGAATAAGTAATTCCGTAACTCATAGTACCTCTCAGATAGCGCAAGACCCTTTCTAGTGCATGCCAATGATCATCACCCGGGTTGGACATGAACCTACTCAGTTTGCTCACAGCAAAAGAGATATCTGGTCTTGTAGCGCTAGCTAAGTACATGAGTGAACCGACAATTTGAGAGTATCTTAATTGATCTCTCGTTTCTTTCTTGTTCTTTCTGAGTGTCACGCTGGGATCATAAGGTGTTGGAGAAGGCTTGCTATCCATAAAACCGAATCGGTTCAAGACCTTCTCAACATAGTGAGATTGCGTTAATGTAATCCCACTCTCATCCTTAATAAGTTTGATGTTTAGAATTACATCGGCTTCTCCCAGATCTTTCATGTCAAAAGTTTTTGATAGAAAAGACTTGACCTCATTAATTGCATTAATGTTTGTACCAAAGATCAGTATGTCGTCCACATACAAACATAATATGACACTATTTCCCCCACCATGGCGATAGTAAACACACCTATCAGCCTCGTTAATGACAAATCCTGTAGAAGTCAAAGTTCTTTCAAACTTCTCATGCCATTGCTTAGGTGCCTGTTTCAGACCATACAAAGATTTTAACAACTTGCACACCTTTCTCTCTTCACCCTTTACCACAAACCCGTCAGGCTGATCCATATAGATCTCCTCTTCCAACTCTCCATTGAGAAAAGCTGTCTTTACATCCATTTGATGAATGATAAGACCATAAGAGGCAGCCAAGGAAAGTAACACTCGAATGGTGGTCATTCTAGCAACGGGTGAATAGGTGTCAAAGTAATCTTCGCCTTCTTTCTGAGTGTAGCCCTTGGCCACTAGCCGCGCCTTGTATTTATCAATAGTACAATCAGGCTTTAGCTTCTTTTTGAACACCCACTTACAGCCCACAGGTTTACAACCATATGGTCTATCAGTTAGTTCCCAAGTTCCATTAGAAAGAATTGAGTCCATCTCATTATGAACAGCTTCTTTCCAATCATCTACATCCGGAGATGCATATGCTTCTGCAATCGTCTTGGGTGTGTCGTCCACAAGGTATACAATGAAATCATCACCAAAGGATTTTGCGATCCTTTGTCTCTTGTTCCTTCTAGGAACTTCATTGTTATCCTTCTCAAGGACTTCCTCATGTGATTGTTCGAAATATTCATCAGTTGTACTAGATTCAGGAATTATCTCAGAAGAAAATCTAGCAATGCTATGCATATCTTTCATAGGAAATATGTTCTCAAAAAATGTTGCATCACGAGATTCCATTATAGTATCAACATGCATATCAGGTACTTCAGATTTTACCACTAAAAACCTATAAGCAATGCTCCGTTGAGCATACCCTAGAAAGACACAATCCACTGTCTTTGGTCCAAGTTTGCGTTTCTTAGGAATAGGAATATTGACCTTTGCCAAACATCCCCAAGTGCGCAAATAAGAAAGTGATGGTTTCCTCCCAACCCACTCCTCATAAGGGGTTTTCTCTTTATTATTGTTGGGAACTCTATTCAGGACATGACATGAAGTCAATAGAGCCTCCCCCCACCATGCCTTAGATAAACCAGCAGTGTCTAACATGGCATTCACCAAGTCAGTCAATGTGCGGTTTTTCCTCTCGGCCACTCCATTTGATTGAGGTGAATAGGGAGGCGTCCTCTCATGAATAATACCATGTTCCTCACAAAATTCATCAAAAACTTTTGGAAAATACTCTCCACCACGATCGGACCTAAGACGCTTGATCTTTCTCTCTAGTTGATTTTCAACTTCAGCTTTATAGATTTTAAAGTAGTCTAATGCTTCATCTTTAGTTTGCAACAAATAAACATAGCAAAATCTAGTCGCATCATCAATCAAAGTCATGAAATATCTCTTTCCACCTTTTGTCAACACACCATTCATCTTACAAAGATCAGAATGTATGAGTTCTAGAGGTGCCAAGTTTCTCTCCTCGGCAGCCTTATGAGGCTTTCGAGGTTGCTTAGATTGCACACAACTATGGCACTTAGAACCTTTGGCAACTGTGAAGTTCGGAATTAAACTCATGCTGGATAGCCGAGACATTAAACCAAAATTAATATGACATAAACGAGAGTGCCAAATACTTGCATCATCATTAACACCAGCACAAATTTGGTTTATTGACTTATTGCAAAAATCTGAAAGAGAAAAGCGGAACAAGCCTCCGCACTCATAGCCTTTTCCTATAAATTGTCCAAATCTTGACACGATTACTTTATTGGACTCTAAAACTACCTTAAATCCATCTCGACATAGAAGGGAGCCGCTAACTAGATTCTTGTTCATAGTAGGGACATGCTGCACGTTCCTTAGTTGCACGATCTTTCCTGAAGTAAACTTCAGATCCACCGTGCCAATGCCACGAACAGAAGCTTCCTGGAATTTTCTCCGATCTTCGTCGGTCATTCCCTCTGGAGCACCAACACTAGCGTGGAAAACTTTCAGAGCAGTAAGCCAGAGCGTGGTCTTCACCTGCCACCTCTTAAAGTGCACACCGGTAAACTTATCCGGCCTCAGTGCATCAGCGAATCCAGCCATAGTTAACTCAGGAAATTGCCTACAATTAGGTTTTTGGAATGTTGGAATGTTAGGCAAGTTCATGATTAATTCCAGTAAATAATTCATGACTAGAAGAGATACTAGCATGCAAAAATCTAGCAAACTAGAAGAACAGCAAGACATGCATAACAGCAGCAAACACGTAACAGTAGCTGTAGAAACAGACATGAACAGAGGATGTTGGACGTACTGATCGTTAGCTATTATGGGTGCGACAGTGTTGATGACGATGTTGGCGACGATCTGCTGCTGACGGCGATGAATACGACGATGAGTAGCACCGCCCGACTTGGACGGAAGATGACCTGTGATGACGAATTTGAGCAGTCGCGCACAGCGCTTCCCAAAAACCTAATTCGTCCTCTCCCGGTGCAGGATCGCAAAGACGAACGGTTCCGGAGACCTGCTCTCCCACGCGCCGATGCACGCCGGCGTTTGGGATGGAGTAGACTACGATGGCGGCACAAGTTGTGAGATGAGGCAAAACCCTAGGTGTTTTTCGGTGTATCTCTGGCCGCAGCCGGTAGCTGTATATATATTAGAACCAGAGGCGGTATTGTGTCGCGACCACAATCCCAAACCGACTCGGTTTCTAATTCGTATACTTACCGGACAAGAAATCAAAAGAAACTTGTCTGCCAAGACATAAAAATAAAACGGCAAAAGGAAGCTGTGCTCCTGCAAGGAGACGGACCGGATTTCGGCGGACCATTCACGCGCATGTCGCATGTACGCGCCGCCTCGCCACGGCCCGGCCAGGCCAGGCGAGGCTAGGCGAGCGAGCGCGCGCGTGTGGTTTTCCCTTTCTCTTCTCACACACCACTTAGAGTGGTAGAGAGAACCCACTATATAAAGAGGTCCAACTCTTCTTCAACTTCCAAGGTGGGACTAAACTTAGCACCACCACTTGCCATTTTACACATGGGCTTTGAGATTTCAGAAATTGCTATGGGCCTAGCCCATTAATTCTAACAATCCCCCACCAGATCTCAAATACCCATTTAGAGATTTGCCTTCTCTCACCACTTGTTTAATATACCAGTGTTTCAGCAGAGACTGTTAAGTTGAACTTCTGCCTAGAACTTTAAGCTACATCCATTCACAACTTGACAATGGACTATGCCTTGAATTGCTAGTTTTGTGTGAACAGGTTTCACTCAAAGTCTTAACCAGTACCTGACCGCCAGTAGGCTACCCCGCGGTTTGGAGCTTATACGTCATACTCCCTGGTCTCTTCGTGAGTTTACTAGAGATCACCCAAATCTCATAGACTGCGACGTTTACAGTCAGAACTCATATAGGTGTGTTCTTTCAAGACTGCTATGTAGGACAGCATCTTTGCTAATTATAGCCAATAGAACCACATTAAGGCATGTTGCCGACCTGCCTTACAGATCCGAGCCTTATAGCTCTGAGAGTTTTGCATCTTCACTTGGAGACGATCATAAGTTATTACTCTCCTCAGTTAACCAATAGCTTGTTCTTCCCAGATCCTAATTCACGGGATCTCCGATCACAAAGGTTGGGTTACTACTATGGTGTAACATCTATGGGTCTCATACCCATCTCCCTCGATGCAATATCTATCACATTTCGTGATAGTCCCTTTGTAAAGGGATCTGCCAGGTTTTTGTCTGTTTGTATATACGTAACAGTTATTACTCCGGAGTTTCTCAACTTCCTGACAGACTTCAAACGTCTTTTCACGTGTCTTGATGACTTTGCGTTATCTTTAGAATTGTTCACTTTAGCGATAACCGTTTGGTTATCACAATTCATAAGAATAGCCGGTACAGGTTTTTCAACAACCGGCAAGTCCATCAAGAGCTCATGCAGCCATTCTGCCTCAACAGTAGCTGTGTCCAAAGCAGTTAATTCTGCTTCCATAGTTGACCTCGTCAATATGGTTTGCTTGCAAGACCTCCATGACACTGCGCCACCACCATGAGTA
>NW_024111693.1:0-15304 GCF_003073215.2 Triticum urartu | reverse complement strand
GCTGCCTAATATGGCAGTTATGGTGAAAGGATTTGACCTGAACTACTGCCTGTATTACCTACCATATTACTCCACACAGTACCGACTCCTGCCTGCATCTAGAGTATTAAGTTCATGAAGAACAGAGTAACGCATTAAGTAAGATGACATGATGTAGCGGGATAAACTCAAGCAATATGATTTAAAACCCATCTTGTTATCCTCGATGGCAACAATACAATACGTGTCGGTTCCCCTTCTGTCACTGGGATCAAGCACCGCAAGACTAACCCAAAGCTAAGCACTTCTCCTATTGCAAGAAAAACCAATCTAGTTTGCCAAACCAAATCGATAGTTCGAAGAGACTTGCAAAGATATCAAATCATGCATATAAGAATTCAGAGGAGATTCAAATAATATTCATAAATAAGCTGATCATAAATCTACAATTCATCGGATCTCAGCAAACAAACCGCAAAAGAGTATTACATCGAATAGATCTCCAAGAACATCGAGGAGAACATGGTATTGAGAATCAAAGAGAGAGAAGAAGCCATCTAGCTACTAGCTATGGACCCGTAGGTCTGTGGTAAACTACTTACGCTTCATAGGAGAGGCAATGGTGTTGATGTAGAAGCCCTCCGTGATCGAATCCCCCTCCGACAGGATGCCGGAAAAGGCTTCCAGATGGGATCTCACAGGTATAGAAGGTTGTGGCGGTGGAAAAGTGTTTTCGTGGCTCTCCTGGTTGGTTTGGGAATATTTGAGAATATATAGGCAGAAGAAATAGGTCGATGGAGTCAACAGGGGCCCACAAGGGTGGGGGCGCGCCCTACCCCCCTGGGTGCACCCTCCATCCTTGTGGCCACCTCTTGGCTTCCTTGACGTGTACTCCAAGTCCTCTAGACGTCTTCTTGTCCAAGAAAAATCATCGCGAAAGTTTTATTCCGTTTGGACTCCGTTTGATATTCCTTTTCTATGAAACTCTAAAACAAGGAAAAACAAGAACTAGCACTGGACTCTAGGTTAATAGGTTAGTCCCAAAAATCATATAAAATAGCATATTAATGCATATAAAACATCCAAAACAGATAATATTATAGCATGGAACAAACAAAAATTATAGATACGTTGGAGACGTATCACTCCATTAAAGGAAACTATGTTAAAACTTCTTTATGTGATCTTGGAGCCGGTGTTAGCATTATGCCTTTCTATTTATATCATAGACTTGAATTGAATAAGTTGACACATACTGAATTTTTTTTGCAAATGGCTAATAAATCAACTGCTATACCCATCAGTATTTGTGAGGATGTGCCTGTTGTGGTTGCAAACGTTACTATCTTAACAGACTTTATTATTTTTTATATTCCCGAGGACGACAATATGTGGAGCATCCTTGGTAGACCCTTTTTGAATACTGCAGGGGCCATTATTGACTGCAACAAAGGCAATGTTACTTTTCATGTTAATGGTAATGAGCATATGGTACACTTTTCGAAGAAACAACCTGAAGTTCATAGTATGAATTCTATTGCAAAAATTTCAACCATTACTATTGGAGGTTTTGAATTCTCACTTCCTAGTGTCAAAAAGAAATATGATATTCTTATTGTTGGGGACATGCATATCCCCGTTGAGGTAACCTAGTGTTATTTGCATATCCCCGTTTCATGTCATTCGGAAGAAGTTTGTTAATAAGACTTGATCAACCTTGTTAATGGATTCCTTTTGATGAGCATGAGATGGATGAATTTAGAAGGCACAACTTTCTGTACCTACCCTTTACTTTATTTTATTTAGATTAAATAAAGAAAAAACAGTCTTTTTTGTCTGTTTTCTGAATTATCCGTGAAATAAAAAATGTCCCCAAAATAAAAGTGTTTCAAATGCCGTGAAAATTTAATATGATTTTTTATAGAATATTTGAGAATTTCTGGCACTGAACTTGCACCAGGGGGATGCACCAGTGGGCCACAAAGGTGGAGGGCGTGCCCTACCCACGTGGGCGCTCCCCCTGCCTTGTGGGTCCCACGTAGGTCCCCTCCACTTATTCCAGCACCCATCCACTTTGTCGTCCTCCAAAAAAATTCATCTAGTAGCTCAAACCCGTGTTCTTGCTCATCTTGCTGCCATTTTCGATCTCCTTGTGCAAAGCTCCATTTGCAAAACTATTTTGGGGGATTGTTCTTTGGTATGTGACTCCTCAAGTGGTCCAATTAGTTTTTGTTCTAGTGCTTTATTTATTGCAAATTGTTGTTGCCATGGTGACTTGTTATTGAGCTTGCATGTCAAATTTGTATGGTCCAAAGTAGTTTTGATGCATGACATAGCCTCTAGACACTTGTAGGAGTAGTTGCTATCAATTTTGTTGAGTTTGGTTCACTTTTATTTTTAGCCACTAAAAATTTCAGAAAATTTCAGAGAAAGAAAATGATGAGGAGATTGTTGAGAGGCTCCTCGAGCCAGGGTTCGAAGGAAAAAGAAAATGAAGAGAAGGAAAGGCCCAAGTACAATCTTCCTCACACTGCGGAGGTTCGGCCGTGTGAATAGCCATGTGATGCATTCTTGGAGGCGACCGGAATTTATGAGGATTTCTATTATTTGGCTGGGAATGCAGGCATCACCGACTTTCTCCATGACCAATGTGATCAGTACCTCCGACTAACTAATACTCTCCTTGCAAAATTTTCATTTCCATGCTAGGAGATCACCACCCACGGTAGAGTTTCACTTATATGATGAGAATAAGGAGATGTCGCTTTATGACTTTTGTGAGGTTTGTAAATTATCTTATGAGGGCAGCGTCGACGAGCCACGTCCTAGAGATGTGGAAGAGTTTATTGATGAAGTCACCGTAGGAGAAAGGAGAAAGGTGTCGTAAGCGAGAGTGTCTAGTTTACATTTTCCTGTTCTGCGCTATTACTCAATATTTGCTGGGAGATGCTTACTTGGTCGTGGGGACAGTGGAGACCTTAGTGCTTCTGACCTTGTCATTTTGGGCCATGCTTTACTTCGTGATAGAACTTTCAGTTTAGGCGCTATGGTTGCTAGATAGTTGAGTTCAAACCATACGAAGGGTCCTATCTTTGGAGGTACCTATGCTTCCCGGCTTGCTAGACGTTTTGAGATACCTATTAGGCATGATGAGAAAGAGGAGATGCTACTACCCACTTCATATTTAGACTATAACAGTATGGTAGGACATGATTTTATTTGCTATGATACGGAAAAGAGACTCATTTCGAACCTGGTATTTAGCGAAAAGACTTGTCAGATTATTACCTTGCCTAAACCTTCCTTGTTAAATATTCATTCAGGCACCTACCTCATCATGCCCGCGGAACTGGCTCGTGAACCTGATGTGAACCTGATCCCCTTGCGTGCACCTACCCTTGCGTTACCTTGCCTAAACCTTCCTTGTTAAATATTCATTCAGGCACCTACCTCATCATGCTCACGAACCGGGTCAGAACCTGAATCTAGGGCAGTGTCCTTGGGTAAGGCATCTAGGTCAGGCCTATGACCCTACCCTAGGTACATGTCATCGTCATTAGCCCCCAAATGGATTGAGGTCCGAGTGAAGAAACAGCTGAAGTTGATTCTGACCCGGTTCTCTATTGCGGAGGTATCTCATCTGAGTCTGTCAATAATATTGAAGCTTCGATCTTATTTCAGTCGCCTCGATCGATTCAGAGGTCGTCGAGTGAACTCGACTGATAGTCTTCGAGTGTTGATATGGAACGAAATCTTCGGCGTGATTGGTTACTCTATGGTTTCTGGATCCCATGGGATTCAAAATTTTGAGGAAGGCGCTGCAGTAAACGGAGTGGATAAACGAGGACGCCTCGATCTTATCGCCACCTTTTCTGCCTTGTATCGGGCTAGCGCCTGCTGCGGGATATGATTAGATCGCTCGGGCCCACTCGTCAGCCACTCGGAAGTGGCCTCATAATAGCGTCTGGGCCGAGGCAAAGCATAGTGCGTCCCAATCGTCTCCTTCTTCCCCTGCTTCTCCTCCGCACTCTCTGCCTCTTCGCCGTCTTCGTTCGCCTGCGAGCACTCTGTCACCATGGGCAAGGACAAGATGGCGGCACTGGAGCGCAAGAAGGTGGTGGCGGTGAAGGGCAAGAAGATGAGTCGGGGATCATCATCGAGGTCCGGCCTGCCGCCTAGTTGGATCCAGGGGGACTGGATCCGCGCCATGATCCAGAAGGAGGACTTGGAGGACATGGCCAGCGGAGGCATGATCGCCCACGGATCTTGGAGGTTGTCGGGGAACGAGACCGAGCCCCAGCCACAGGAGGGTGAGTGCGTTCTCATTGCTACTCACGTCGACCGTGGTTTCAGTCTGCTTCCACATCCTTTTTTCGGGGGTTCTTGAACTTTTTTGGTGCCCAACTTCATCACTTCCCCCCAACACAATCACATACCTCGCCGCCTACATCTCCTTGTGTGAAAAATTCTTGGGCTGTTGACCGCATTGGGGTTTGTTCAAGCACATCTTTACTTGCCGCTCTCAGTCTATGAAGAAGGCAAATCCGAATGACGAGAAGACACACGTGATCCAAATGTGCGGGGGTTTAGGGATTCAGACTAGGGGTAGAAGTACTTTTCCAGCCATGACCCTTCCCGACTCAGTTAGAGGGTGGCAGTCGACCTAGTTCTACTGCCGAAACATTCCGACTCCCGGTCAGTCGACCGGCCTTCCCCCCTTCACCATGGACCAAGTCAGCCAACCCTCTTCGCTTATCGTGACTCTGGCAGAGAAGGGAGAGGTGTCCCTGCTAGTCGACCGGGTAGTCCAACTGGTTCGTGATGGCGTGACTGGCATGGATTTGTTGGAAGTGTTTCTTAGTAGACGCATCCAGCCCCTTCAAGCCCGCGATCATCCGATGTGGATGTATACGGGCCCCAACGACACCACTCGGGTCGACCCAGAGGAAGTCTCCGAGGAGACGGTGGAGCAGTGGCCGCGGAGCATCACTGGAAATAAAGACAAACCCAATGGGTCCAGGAGAGTCGCCCCCTTCGATGCCGAAAACGAGCCAGAAAAGGTCTAACCTTTGTCACCGAGTGTATTTTTATCTTCATTTGTGACAGTCTTTGAGTCTGATTGATGCCTGTTTGACTCTTTGCCTTGCAGATTTATACTGAGATGTACTCGATGCCGAACGGGGAGCAAGTCCAGGAGGGAACGGAGACGAGTGGAAGTCCCCCAACGACCACAAAGACGACAGTGATGACTCGGGCGACTGTGAGGAGGTCGAATCACCACCTCGCTCAGAGCATCAATCCAAGCAGTCTCAGGACCCTGTGGGCGAGCGTGGCAAGGCAGCGCCTCCCAGAGCACAAACGCACTCGGACTTTGTCTCCGGTGCTGACTGAAAAGGCCGCCAAGCAGCTCAAGAGTGCCCCTTCGAAGCCTCGGAAGGCCTTGCCCAAGATCAAAGTGGACGTTCCCGTCACTTCTGCGTAAGTATTTTACCTTTTCTCTCTCGCGCGCATTGTTTGGAAACTGTTGTGTGTTTGTGGACTCACTCTGTTGCTTAACTGAGTGAATTCTGAAACTTTCAGCACTGCTACTTGCGTGATCTCCATGGATATCGACAAGGACCTAGACGATGAGGAGACTGAGGATGCGGCCACTTCCAAAGCTGGTACAACTCCATCATTTTACTCTCATTTTGTAAATTTGTTCTGTCGGTCGATTGAACTCTGATGGTCGAGTCCTTTGCAGCACCACCGAATGTCATTGATCTTCTAGACAATGATGAAGACATGCTTCAGAAGACCACGGGAAGAAAGGGCAGGACCTTGAGCAGGAGGGTGCCTGCAAGCAAGGTATCTTAGTCCATGGATGAACATTTTCCATGAATCTGCACCTTGCATCTGTTCACCCACTAGGTGCTTTACCTTTTGCTGAATAGTTCTTCCACTTGAGTCAACTAGGTCGTGTCTAGTGTATCTTCGGATCAGTGGGGGCACGCAAAGTGCACCCACTGGGTGTAGTCCTCGAGACCACCTCAAATGTTTTATTCGGCGGGGGTCTTTGATGAATGTCTGTTTGTAATGTGGCACTCCGACTGGACAGACCATGTCGAGTGGAAAGTCGAACCAGTGGGGGCACGCCAAGTGCACCCACTGGGTGTAGTCCCTGAGACCACCATCGACTATGGGCAGTCAGCGGTGGTCTGAGAATGATTGATGTCTCTTTTTTTGGTGCTCCGACGGGACGGACCATGTCGAGTGGAAAGTCAAACTAGTGGGGGCACGCCAAGTGCACCCACTGGGTGTAGTCCCCGAGACTACTGTTGAATGTTTGATTCGGCAGTAGTCTTAGAACTCTTTTTGCCGAAATGACTTGGACTTGTATCCTATCGCTAGGAAGCAATTGATCTTTGTTCCTGTCGACTGAGTTATCTTATTTGTTGATTGTAGAAATCTTGTGTCTTGTGGTTCAGTTTGCTGACTTGGAGCAGAAGCAGATCCAGCTCGATCTCGACTTGAAGCTAGCCAAAGAGAACTTACAGAAGGCTAAGGCTGAAGAGGCTGCCATGGGAGGTAATAACCTGTCAACTGTTTGCCTTGTCTTCTTTTCCTTTCATTCTTTGAACCGAGTGACTGTACTCGAACAGATGTGCGTAGTGAAAACAGACAACTCGAAGCTCATGTAAAGAATGTTATTTCTTTAGAGAAAATGAAGCAGGCTTTGGAGCAGAAGGACCTCGACCTTGCAGCGGCACAGAAGACAACGTGAGAGAAAACTGAACTTGCTGACAAGTAGTTGGCTCAGTCGCAGTTGGACGAGGAAAATGCCAAACTGAAGACTGCCATCAATGAAGCCAACAAAGAGGTCGTGCAGCTGAAGAAGTACAAGGTGACTCTAACTGACAAGGTTGGAGATCTCATTAAGAAGAGAAACGACCCGGAGGCTTATCTGGGAGGACTCACCAAGAAGATGTTCCTTATGATCGAAGGTACTTTCCCTTGTCCGACTGATTTGTAACTACCGACTCATCATGTGATCAGTTGACTCATTATTTTCCTGTGTGTGTGCAGATTCGGTCAAAACTTTGAGGAAGAGACGGGGCGGATTGAGACGATCCTGGACCCCATTAACTCCCCATCAAAGATGAAGCTGCTATGAATGTGTTGCGACTGGAATCCCACCTCGCCGGCGTTGTGGAGTATCTCGCCCGACTGAAAGTGGCGATGTCACGGATCGACACAGAACTCTGGCCAAAAGTGACGTTCCAAAATGACCTCGAGTCTCTAATGACTCGACTCAATGAAATCCACGGTCGAGTGCAAGCGTGGAAGAAGTCCTCTTCCCGGTGTGGTGCTGACGTGGCTCTGTCTCTGGTCTGCGTCATTGCAAAGAAGCTAAGGAAGAGAAGCTGGCAGCTATCAAGGTCGCCAATACCAAGAGGCTTCAATTCCAATCTTTTATAGAGACCTTCATCGAGGCTGCCACCCGCATTGCTGATGGGATCGACCTGGATGAATTCATCGAGCCAGCCAGCCCCCCTCCTGCTGAGGACTGAACAAACTTGATGCTACACTTTTATTTGCCTCGGAATGCCCAGTGATTTTGTAACCGTTAAACTCCTTCGGGCTTGATGCCCGAGTACTTCCGTTCGCGGTTCTGAACCTTGCTGGATTTTACTGAGCTTGATTTTCTCTTGAATATGGTTGCTTTGTTTTTACCACTTACTGAATCGACCTCAAGGCCATCGTACTTGCAGCTCTGACGAGAGGGCCACGGGCATGAACGCCAGATAGTGCACACGCGCGACCTGCACCTCGTCGCCCTTGTGGATTGGCATGGAGCGGACATTGTACTTGTGGCATTGCTCCAACGAGAGGGTCGCGACGTGAGCACCAGGTTCCACACACGACCTACACCTCGTCGTCCAGACGGATCAGGATGGAGCGGACATTGTACTTGTGGCGCAGCTCCGACGAGTGGGAGGATTGCTCCTCACTCAGAGTGGTTTTTTAACTTAGGCGATTACGGGGTCGCAGCTAAGTCCCCGAGTGGGAGGATTGCTCTCACTCGGAGTAGTTTTTTAACTTAGGCGATTACGGGGTTGCAGCTAAGCCCCCGAGTGGGAGGATTGCTCTCCACTCAGGGTGATTTTTTTGACTTAGGTGATTACGGGGTCATAGCTAAGCCCCCGAGTGGGAGGATTGCTCTCCACTCGGAGTGGTTTTTTTAACTTAGGCGATTACGGGGTCGCAGCTAAGCCCCCGAGTGGGAGGATTGCTCTCCCATCGGAGTAATTTTTTAACTTAGGCGATTCCGGGGTCGCAGCTAAGCCCCTGCGCTGGAGGATTGCTCTCCACTCGGAGTAATTTTTTAACTTAGGCGATTACGGGGTCGCAGCTAAGCCCCTGAGTTGAAGGATTGCTCTCCACACGGAGTAATTTTTTAACTTAGGCGATTACAGGGTCGCAGCTAAGCACCCGAGTGGGAGGATTGCTCTCCACTCGGAGTAATTTTTTAACTTAGGCGATTACGGGGTCGCAGCTAAGCCGCTGAGTGGGAGGATTGCTCTCCACTCGGAGTAATTTTTTAACTTAGGCGATTACGGGGTCGCAGCTAAGCCCCCGAGTGGGAAGATTGCTCTCCACTCGAAGTAATTTTTTAACTTAGGCGATTACGGGGTCGCAACTAAGCCCCCGAGTGTGAGGATTGCTCTCCACTCGGAGTGGTTTTTTAACTTAGGCGATTATGGGGTCACAACTAAGCCCCAGAGTGTGAGGATTGCTCTCCACTCTGAGTGTTTTTTTAACTTAGGCGATTACGGGGTCGCAGCTAAGCCCCCGAGTGTGAGGATTGCTCTCCACCCGGAGTACTTTTTTAACTTAGGTGATTACGGGGTCGCAACTAAGCGCCCGAGTGTGAGGATTGCTCTGCACTCGGAGTAATTTTTTAACTTAGGCGATTACGAGGTCGTAGCTAAGCCCCCGAGTGGGAGGATTGCTCTCCACTTGGAGTGGTTTTTAACTTAGGCGATTATGGGGTCGCAGATAAGCCCCCGAGTGTGAGGATTGCTCTCCACTCGGAGTGTTTTTGAAACTTAGGCGAATTGGGTTCGCGGCTAAGCCACCCACTGGGGGATTTGAACACATGTGTTTACGGGATGACAATCATTAGAGACTGCAAAAATCTTGTCTTTGAAAAGAAAACTGAAGGATTCTTATTACAACTCGTTGATCCGAGTGTTTAGGTGTAGAAACGGCGGAGCAGCTCCGCATTCCGTGAGCGTGGCTCATATTTCTTCGTGGCTATGTTGTTGTGATATGCCCCATTGTGGAGCACCTTGGTGACAAACGTGGGGCCTTCGCCAGGCTGGAGCGAGCTTATGAGGCCGCTTCTGATGCACTCAAAGCACATGGTCTCCTTCCTGGAATGCTCGACCTCTGACATTACGGGCATGGAATCGATGCAAGTCTTATTGGTAGATGGTCGACCAGATCAGAGCCATTTCACGTTCTTCCTCCAAGAGAACAACTGCATCTTGGCATGCCTGTTCAGCTTGGGCTTCAGAGAAAAGTTCCACTCGAGGAGCGTTGTGCAGCAAATCACTCGGAAGTACAGCTTCAGTGCCATACACCATGAAGAAAGGGGTTCGGTCCGTCGACCGGTTTGGAGTTGTTCTTAATCCCCATGGGACAGATGGTTATTTAGTTACCCAAGCTCCAGCAACATGCTTGAGATCACGCATCAGTCGGGGTTTCAGCCCTTGAAGGATCAAACCATTCGCCCTTTCTGCTTTCCGATTTGACTGTGGGTGCACAACGGATGTGTAGTCGACCCGAGTGCCTTGGGAAGCACAGAATGCCCTGAACTCGTCAGAATCAAAGTTGGACCCATTATTTGTGATAATACTGTGAGGGACTCCATATCTGAATATCAACTCTCTGATGAAACTGATGGCAGTGCTTGAATCAAGATTCTTGATAGGCTTGGCCTCAATCCACTTGGTGAATTTGTCGACTGCCACAAGAAATTGAGTGAAACCACTTATGCCGGTCTTGAACGGTCCAACCATATCCAAACCCCAGACAACAAATGGCCAGATGAGTGGAATAGTCTTCAAGCCACATGCAAGCTTGTGAGACATGTTTGAGTTGAACTGGCAGCCTTCGCACTTGTCGACTATATCTTTTGCCATCTCATTTGCACGCGGCCAACAGAATCCCGCTCGGTATGCTTTGGCCACGATGGTCCGAGAGGACGCATGGTGACCACATGTCCTCGAGTGGATATCATTTAGAATCATTTGACCTTCCTCTGGTGTAATACATCATTGAGCGACCCCGGTGACACTTTCTTTGTAAAGCTGACCACCTATCACCGTGAATGCCTTGGATCGACGGGCAATCTGATGGGCCTCGTCTTCATCTTCTGGAAGCTCTTTCCAAAGAAGATACGCAATATATGGTACTGTCCAGTCAGGGGTGATTACCAAAACTTCCATGATTAGGTCGACCACGGCCGGGACTTCAATCTCAGTCGAATCGATAGAACTTTTCAATTGCGGGGGCTCCTCTATGAAAGGATCTTCTTGGACTGACAGGGGTATGGAGATGCTCCAAGAACACATTGTTGGGTATAGGTTTCTGAGTGGAACCCAACTTTGCCAGATCGTCGGCGGCTTGATTCTTGATTCAGGGTATGTGGTAGAGTTCTAACCCTCAAACTTCTTTTCTAGCTTCCTTACTGCGTTGCAATAACCAGTCATGGCTGGACTCCTGGTATCCCATTCCTTCATTACTTGATTGACTACTAAGTCTGAGTCGCCATAGACCATCAGGCGACGGACGCCGAGTGAGATAGCCATACCCACCATAACAAACGTGCCTCATACTCAGCTTCATTGTTTGAGGAATCAAAGTGAATTTGAAGGACATAGCTGAGATTGTCGCCTCTGGGAGATACCAGGACTACCCCAGCACCAGAGCCATTCAGCATCTTGGACCCATCGAAGAACATAGTCCAATGCTCCGAGTGAATCTGAGTCGGTTGCTGCTGTTCAATCCACTCGGTGAGGAAATCTGCTATTGCTTGGGACTTGATTGCTTTCTTTGCCTCGAAATTGATATCCAATGGAAGGAGTTCAATCGCCCATTTTCCCACTCGACCAGTTGCATCTCTTGTTGTTCAGAATTTCTGATAATGGAGCCTCGCTGACGACTAAAACTGAGTGATCTGAAAAGTAGTGTGCAACTTTCTTCCCGGTCAAGTAAATTCCATATCTCTGCTTGGATGGAGTCAAAACTTCAGAAATATAATATATCAGGTGCTGAACTTTGTAAGCTTTGCCTTCTTCTTCCCGCTCGACCATGAGCACTGTGCTGACGACGTGTCCAGTGGCTGGAATGTACAGTAATAGAGGTTCTTTGCTGACCGGAGCAGCAAGCACCGGCTAGGTGGAAAGCAGGTCTTTGAGCTCTACAAACGCTGCTTCGGCTTCAGGAGTCCACTCGAACTTGTCAGACTTTTTCATCAATCGGTAAAGAGGCAATGCCTTTTCGCCAAGATGAGAGATGAATTGGCTCAACGCAGCCAAACAACTAATGAGCTTCTGAACGTCGTGCACACGCATGGGGCGTTTCATTCGGAGGATTGCTTCAACCTTCTCTGGGTTCGCATCGATCCCTCGTTCGGAAATGAGGAAACCGAGTAACTTTCCACCTGGGACTCCGAATGTGCACTTTGACGAATTAAGCTTGATATCATATCTTCTCAAGTTGGCAAAGGTTTCAGTGAGGTTAGTTAGTAGGTCGGAACCTTTACGTGACTTGATCACGTTCTCATCCATGTACGCTTCCACATTCCGACTGATTTGAGTGAGCAAACACTTCTGAATCATGCACATGAATGTGGCACCAGCATTTTTGAGACCAAAAGGCATGGTAACATAGCAAAAACACCCGAATGGGGTGATGAAGGATGTTTTTATTTTGTTGGATCCATACAGTCAGATCTGATGGTACCCGGAATACGCATCCAAAAAGGATAAACGCTCACACCCCGCAGTTGAGTCGACAATCTGGTCGATTCGGGGGAGAGGGAAATGATCTTTCGGGCAGGCCCAATTGATGTGCTTGAAATCGATGCACATATGAAGTGAATCATCTTTCTTAGGGACCATGTTGACATTGGTGAGCCACTCTGAGTGGTATATCTCTTAGATGAACTCAGCTGCCAGAAGCCGAGCCACTTCCTCACCAATGGCCTTCCTTTTCTCCATGGCGGACCAACAAACATACTCTTTGACAGGTTTTACTTTTGGATCGACTCGCAAACGGTGCTCAGCCAGTCCCTTGGGTACAACCGACATGTCAGATGGTTTCCATGCGAAGATGTCCCAGTTCTCATGGAGGAACTGGATGAGCGCTTCTTCCTATTTGCCGTCAAGTGTTGTTGATATATGAGTTGGAGCAGCACTGGGATCGGTCGGATGAATGTGCACAGGCTTTGTTTCACCGAATGACTGAATGCAGACTCTGAAGCAAGCTTCTTAGAACACAACAAATCACTCAGATCGGCAGTCTTCTTGTACTCTTCCATTTCTACTGCTGCCATCTGCTCATCGGCAATTTTGAGCCTTTCTAGAGGCATTCTTCTGCTCTCTGCCGATTACCAGTGATTGTATTCACACCTCTGGGACCAGGCATCTTCAATTTGAGGTACATGTAGCATGGTCGATCCATGAAACGAGCATATGCAGGCCTGCCTAGAATAGCATGGTAGGCACTGGTAAAGTCCACCACCTCAAATGTCAACTTTTCCTTACGGTAATTCTTTGAATCACTGAAAACCACGTCAAGTGTGATCTGACTGAGTGAGTCGTCTTTCTTTCCTGGGATGACTCCATGGAATCGCATGTTGCTCTCGGTGAGTTTGGACATCGAATTCCCATTCCTCGAAGGGTCCCAACATACAAAATGTTCAGACCACTGCCACCATCCATCAGAACCTTGGTCAATCGGGTTCCCCCAATGACTGGGTCAACCACCAACGCTTGCCTCCAGGGGGTAGCAACGTGCGCTGGGTGATCAGACTAGTCGAATGTAATAGGTGTTTTTGACCACTTCAGATATGTTGTTGCCGGAGCAACCATGTTCACTTCTCTGTTGATAACTTTCAGTCGACTTTTGCTCTGGATGTCAGCAAAAATCACTAAAGTGGCATTGACATTGGGGTAACCATCATCCTTCTCTTTGTCTTCATCCTTATCAGATTCCTTTTCTTCCTCACTAGGCTGCCCCTTTCGGAAGCTCTGAATTAGGAGTCGACACTGTCGAGTGGTATGCTTGGGATAAATTAGGTTTCCCTGTTCATCCTTCTTAGTGTGTATATGACACGGCAAATCTAGCACATCATTTCTCGCTTAATCCTTCATTTTCTTGGGTATCCACGGCCCCTTGGGTTTTCCTTTGAACTTTCCTTGGGTCACAACTGCAGCCTCACCAGGGCCTGCGGGTTCGGCTTTGCGCTTCTGCTTCTGACTGGAATTCCCTCCTCCGGTGTCCTGGGCGACTGGTTTGTTCTTGCCACTATGGAGTAGGTCTTCTTCTTCACCATCAGCATATCGAGTGGCTATTTCCATCATTCAAGCCAAGGTTATATCCCCTGTCTGACCGAATTTCAGGTTAAGCTCTTTGTACCGAACACCCTCCTTGAAGGCACAAACCGCTTGATGTTGTGATACATTTTCCACTGTATGATGCAGAGTGGTCCATCTCTGGATGTAATCCCTCAAAGTTTCATTCGGTTTCTGAACACAATGATGTAATTTAGTCAGCCCTGCAGGCCATTTGCAAGTGCCCTCAAATGTCCTGACAAACACTCGGGCCAACTCTTTCCAACTGAAGATACTTCCGGGAGCCAACTGATTCAACCAAGCTCCGGCTGAACCTTCCAGCATCAGGGGGAGGTGCTTCATGGCCACATCATCATTGCCACCGCCAATCTGCACAGCCACTCGGTAATCCTCTAGCCAAGTGTCACGCTTCGACTCACCGGTGAACTTGCTCACTCCAGTCGCCAACCTGAAGTTGGGGGGAATCTCAGTAGCTCTGATGGCTCTGCTGAAACCCTCAGGCCCTGAGACATGTACTCTGCTACCAGTCGGACGATCTCAGTCTAGTCCTTCTCCATGTGCTTGGTTTCTGTCGACTAGACCTTGAACAAGAATTGACCTTGCATCAAACCCAGGCTCTCTTGGGTCGACTAGGGCCCTTCACTCATCGCTATACAGGCGCCTGTCATCATACTGCCGGGGCACGTACGATTCGTCCCTCGGAGGGGGCGTAGTCACTCAACGGTGGTCATCATGGCCGAGCCGATGATCATACTGCTCGTGATTCTGACCCAGGCGGTCATCATGGCAGAGGCGATCTTGGGCTGTGGGCCGACTGTACTGTGTCCACTACCACAGACCTGATGTGGATCCTGTTGTGCGACTGAGAAACAGTTGTGTTTTGCTCTCCTACTGCCTGGAGCAGCGCTCAGATCTACATTAGACCTCTTCCAGCTTTTGATTGGGATGGCTGAATTGACTCTGCTATACGGGCTGCAGCTGTAAGATTTTGGATCGGAGTGCGGTATACCTGAGGTTCAGGCGGGAACAACTGTCAATGCCGTCGACTGGATTCGGGGATCTATCGTCGAGCGCACTCGTCGAGTGAATGTTGAAGGTTCTCCAGACGCGCGCGCTCAGCCAAAGTGGCAGGTGTGCAGCCTCCAAGGCCCGAGCCTCGGAGGTCTCTCCGATGATGTGAGTGTGGAGTGCTTCCACGTTGCGACGATGCAGCTCATCCATCTGCTGCGACGTGAGGGCTTCGGGACGATATTCCTCGTGACCATGCGACGAGCCGCCATCACCATCGCCGCCGCCACCGCGACGGAAACCAGGAGGACTGCGCGGCGTGTCGACCATCAGGACTTCTGCCGCAGCGTCACTTCTGTCACACTCGGACAGAGTCTCGGCGGAACCAGTCGTCAGGTCAAATAGTCCATAGTGAGATTCATCGGGCTCGATTGCCGCGACTTGAGGGGTGGCCAACTGACGGGCCACCGCATGCTTCACCCACCGCAGAGGCGGCGATCGACCAGACCTCTTGCGATAGCGAGCAGCGGGGAGCGAAGATGCCGTGAGAGCCGACCGATACTGGGTCGACGGCTGCTGTAGGAGGACGCCGCAAGCACTCGCGTGGAAGTGCACCACCCCATAGATGGGAAGGGCCTCGACGTCGAGGGGGGCCTCCTAGAGCCAGGCGGAGTCGTCGACGATGAATATGA